>NC_134013.1:45520000-45590000 GCF_040712315.1 Castanea sativa
TAGAAGAGGAGTGGGGAAATTTGGGTTATGATTTTTTATTGTTATTTTTATAACTTGAAAAGAAGCACCTGTAGGATTTAATATATGCTATATATGCAGACAACGTATGAAGTATGAATAAAAGAAACAACTACTTAGCTCCACAGCTAAAAGAAAACTAAGTGCTTTCCATGTCATATCCCCTTTTATTTCCTTTGTCAGAGTTATGTCATGTTTAGTGTTGGACTTTATGGAAATTTAACTCATATGTAGGAATTTAGTTTAATTTGTCTTCTTTTTTTTTTTTTGTATATTTGTTTTTTGCTAACTAGTTTAGTAACTAATATTGTACATGTGTCTGGGATTTGGGTTGGTGTGTATGTTTTCTTTTGGGTGGGGGATGGTGTCCACTAATTAATGTGTACTAAATGATTTTTGAAAATGAAATGCAGGTTTTTGGTGCCTAAATGGTTGTTTATTATTTGCTCAAATGTGACAATGCTAAATGGTGATGAAAATGAAATACATGTTTTTAGTGCCCCTATGATATTAATGGAACTCATATATGTAACTTAAGCTTCCCATGAGTTAGTGCTATGGTTTTCTAGCTTGCAGTATATGTGGTTGACAAGAGGCTTTTGTATTTATAAGGTTGTCTTTTGTATTCTTTCTAGGGTTCATTTTCCAAACTTTTGGCTTATTATGATGATATTATTCATTATCGGGAAAAAATTAGAGGGATGTCTTTCTTAGCCTTGTAGTCTCATGCAAGATTTGAAAGATTCTTTCCTTTATAGAAAGGATATGAATATCGCATAGGCCACTAGCTGTTAGTGGGCACATATGTATGTCATATATGGATAAGCAATTCCATTTTTTATATTTTAGTAATCACTCTATAGGTGAGAATTATTTTCAAAATTTGGATTTTTTAATTACTTCTCTAAAGAATAGGTACAAACACAGTCACCTTTAACTTATGATTGCTACATTAAATTTCTACATAAGAATGGATTTATTATAAGAAGGTACTAGAGATGGTATCTTCTAAATGGAGGATCTAGGCAATTCTCTTCTAAAAGAAGGTATTGGATATCTACCATGAAAAGTAAATATTACCAAAAGCCCTTGTACATTGAATATCTACCATGAAAAGTATATTCAAATAATACTTTGTTTAAATATGTAGTCTTTTTTGAACGTAGGATTGTGCATTGGTAAACAAGAATAGTCGTGGCTTGCAAATAGATGTAGATACTGGTAGTTCAAAAAACTTGGCTTCATATGCGGAAGAAATGGTAATGACTCAATAAATATCTTGTAAATGACTTATTAGATTGTTCTTAAGTTTGTATGAAACCATTATTCCTAATTAAATAAATGTAATGACCATAATTTAGGTAACAGAGCTTGGGCATCCTGTAGAGTGTGCAGATGTATATTTGAAAATCCATCTTCATAAAGATGGTACACCTATTAATGCCACAGCAGAAAGTAACATTGTAAGTAGTATCATGATTTACCATGTGTAATATTGAATCTATTAACATTGTTAATTTCTAATATGTTATTGTGTTCAAATTTTGAATATTAGGAATCATTATGATAACTTGGAGGAGTGAATGACCCAATTGATGCAACTAGTGCAAAATCATTCTTCAGAAGCTAGTTGGGTATTAAATTTTAATGTTTTAAGAATGTATTGGGTGTTTAAATTTTATAAGTGAAGCAACTATTATTTTGTTACTCAATATAATTTCTTTATGAACTTATTAGATACTTATAATTTGTATTCATGGTGGTTTAGATTTAGATCATCTATCTCCAACTCCTCATAGATCGCAAGCTTCATCCCATCAAGAAACTAGCACATAGCGGTAAATGCAATGTTTTATAAGGACTCTATGAGCTATTCCATAGTTGCTTTAAACAACCACATTTATTTTGGAAGTATTTTACTTTGTTTATAATATTGTCATAGTTTGGATGGTTGTTCTTTTAGTGTAGGTAGACAATTGTGTCTTGTTACAACCACACTTATTTTGGAAGTATTGTGCTTTGTTTATAATATTGTTATAGTTTAGGTGGTTGTTAGTGTTTTGTTCAATTTAAGATCATACATATATTGGTATGAAATTTCATATATAGTGGAATCTGTGATTAATGTGTTATTGTGTTAGTTTGGACACTTGTTATTGTGAAATATTGATGATTAGGTTAGTTTGAGCAAAACAGCAATTTGGACATATTGTGGCATATTGATGATCAGGTTGGACATTTGTTAATTTCAAAGCAGGTTTATATAGTAGCATTTTTAATATTAAAAAAAATGAGTGGGTTTTAGCGATGTTTTAAAAACACCGCTAAAAACTATGAGAAAATCCTTTTTGGTAGCGTTTTATAGGCGTCACTAAAAGTATTTTCCTAAATTATTTACGAAAATGGTATATTATATAGTGACGTTTTAAGAAACATCGCTATAAGATTTTGAACACAGCTAAAGATTCATATATGGCGACGTTTTCTGAAACATCACAATAGACCTATAGTGAAAAGCTATTCTGACATTTTCGAACATCGCAAAAAAAAAAGTCATTGTAGACCATTTAAGTCTATAGCAACGTTTTACAAACGTCGGCTAAACCCAGATTTCTTGTAGTGTTATGGGCTGAGATAGTGATATATATTCAACTTTTGTTATAGACCAGCTGCATTATAGTTATTGAAATCAAAGCTTTGAGCTGGCCCAAACCAACCTAGCAAGTGTTAATTAGGAAATCCAATTCAAAATAAAGAAAAAACTAGCATAATAGTTTAAAACTTGGCTCAAAACAAAAAGAAAAAACAGTTTTGGGCTGGGCAAGAAAATCCCAAAATTTGAAAAATATATCGACTTCAAACCATTCAAACCTCATCTTATACAATGTATCACACATGTGACCACAAAAATGAGGTTTGGTGCTGTTATGATTTTGGCTAAACTGCACTGCAAAGTGTGGGCCTAAAAATGCCCCAAAACCACACTGCACCACACCACGAACACCCCTAGTTTTCTCCATTTTCATCAAAAAAAAAAAAAAGTCAAAGAAAACTATTTATTAACTTATTTAGCTTAGCTTGAGATAGAGGTTGTTTTTCACTAAAAAAATTTCAGAAAAACAACTCTACTTCACGCACAACTAAAAAATAAATTAATTAATTAATTAAAAAAAAAAAAAACTCTATCTCATACTGAAGCTAAATAAGGGAAGTCAGAAGATGAGATAATTTTCTAGAAAATGGTTTTTGGGAAAAATGATTCCTTTCTAGAAAATGACAATGTTGAAACAAACAGAGCAATACTGAAAAATGTGAAAAACTATCTTCACATATAATTTGCCATTAAAAAAAAAAAAGTCAATTGTTGGTGCAATGAAGGTTACGAGTATATGACTTCAGTCACTTTATTTTGTTTCTCATTTACATTTTTTAAAATTTATATCTCTTGCTTTTTTTCAATTAGAGGAATAAAATGGCTTGGTTAAGTTGAGATAAGATGTGCTTATCCAAAGAGGAGGGTGATTTAGGCTTCAATGATCACAAGGCATTTAATCTTGCTCTTCTAGCAAAATACGGCTAGCAAATTACAGACTTGCATAAATTCATAACTTCACAGGGTTTTACAGACTTGCACAAATGCACTACTTCACAGGGCTTTTAAAATTCGTTATTTCCCCAATGGTGACTTTCTTATTGCTGAGCTAGGCAATCGGTCCTCATATATGCTTGGAGAAGCATTATGGCAGCCCAAAGTATTGTCCAACAAGGGCACATGTGGCAGTTGGGCAATGGAGACTCAATAGCAATATGGAAAGATAAATGGTTACATCAAGCATCACAGCTCTACATCGGTGGTATAACCTACAAATTAATGCTAGTGTTAGCTTATATATTGGCTCTCACATTGGTGATGGCGCTCAGATATGATGATACATATTTTCTCACATAATGATGCTTTATATGGCTATTCTGAGCATTCCCTTGAGTTCTCAGCTCCCTAAAGATCGACAGGTATGGGCATACACATGCCCTAAAGGTAATTTCACGGTCCGAAGTTCCTATAAGGTTGTTAATGTTATGTCCTTACCATCGACTTCATGTCTAGGTGGGCCTTCCAATTGTCAAACCAGAGTCTTTTTTGGAAGATTCTTTAGGGTAGTAAGGTACCGAACAAAATCAATTCTTTTGCATGGAGAGCAAGCAAATACATCCTTCCCACAAAAGACAACTTATGCCATAGGAAGATAATTGATGATGCGTATGGAATAGTTGCAGAGAGAAGTGGGCATTTTAGGGTTGTGATAAAGCTCGTGAGGTCTAATTTCTTTTTGGAATTCCTTTTGATACTCACACGAGGAAGTTGTGGTATCTTATGTTCGTACATGTGTGGGACGAGCTAATAGAGCTGATTATCACAATAGCTTGGTGTATGTGTATGTGGTATAATCGAAGTCAGACAAGGTTCAATAATTCTACAAAAAGCAAGAGCTCTGTTAGGCTTCATTTGGGAGTTCATAAGAGAATGGAATGTAATAATCATAAGGGAATGAAAATGAATGGAATGGAATGTATTTAAGTAAGGGAAAGGAATGGAAAAGAATGGAATGGCATGACCTTGATTGGATGTTTTAAAATAAAGGAATGCAAATGAATAAAAATGAATGGAATGTAAGTAATCTTGTTTGGGAGCAACATGGAGGGAATGTAATGGAATAATTTTATGACAATATTACTACTAGATTCCTATTTTAAAATAAAGGGTTGAATATATAGGGGTATTTTGAGTTTTAGTAAAAAAATCATTAAATCTAATTTCATTCCTTCCCATTTCTCCCAATTTTGGGGGGAATGAAAATTTGAGGTTTTAAGGAAATATAGAGGAATGAGCGTTCCCTCCTAGCAATTCCATTCCCTCCCACTTAAACTCCCAAACAAGGAAATGAGCTTTCCATTCCCTCCATTAAAACTCCCAAACAAGGAAAGGAAATAATATTCTAAAATTATTCTTTTTATTTATTTCCATTCAATTCTATTCCCTCCTCCCAAACGAGGCCTTAGACAAATTCCAGACTGCTAATCTCAAGTATATATGCACAGGCAGTGGTCAATGACAACACACAATGGACATATCCAATAGCCTTGTGGTACAATATCAATGTTGATGGAGAAGTTTTTGCTCAATTACAAGCTTCAGAAGTAGGGGTTGTACTTAATATGAGACCATGAAGGGAGGCTAGAGGCTCCCTTGAGCAAGAAATTGGCTGTACTCCTAGGACCGTTGGAGGCTGAAGCTAAGGCATTAGAGGAGGGTGTCAGTTTTGCATGGGATGTGGGCATATGAGATGCAATTTTTGAATGTGACTCAAAAATAGTATTTGATTATCATGATAACATAATGGAAAAAAATACCCACACATCGCCCAAAACTTTGAACTAGTGACCAAGACACCTTGAACGTTTTTACTGGCCAATTTACTCCCTAAACTTTATACAACTACTAAATCAGTGCTCCAGTCTAGTTAGTCTACTGTGTCAAAAAAAAAACTAATGGAATCGTCACGTGAGACACATGAGTGTTAAAATAAAAATCTTAGTCCTATTCATTTGAAACCAGATGGATTGATGAAAATAAAAGAAAGTTAGGTTTGACCGGAGAGAGTAGAGAGAAAGAGGCAGCCATCGTGGCATATTGCCCGTCTTCTCGCCGCCCTTGTCCCGACGGTGCTTGGTGGTTCTACCATGCTGTTCAATGGCCACTACCTAGTTTGTTTTTTGTTTTTTTATTTATTTATTTCTTTCTTTCTTTCTTTTTCTTTCTAATGCAAATATTGTTATTTAAATCCACAAAGAGCTCTCTATTTTACTAATCTCTTTGTGCGTATTTCTGTAGGAATTTCTTTGTTTGGTTTAATTTTTGGGATTTTATTTTCATGAGCTTGTTTGTTTCATAGAAGTTAATGGAATTAACAAAAAAAAAAACAAACAAACAAACAAATATACTAGGTGGTGGTTGTCAAACGGCACGACGAAACCACCAAGGCATCGCCGGGACAAGAGTGACAAGATGACGGCTCCACGGCAGCTTTGGTTCAACCACCTTTCTCTCTGTCTCTCTCTCTCTCCCTTCTTTTCTAGTCAGACCTAGGTCTCTCATCTCTCTTCTTTCTATTGTGTGATTTAGTTAGTTTTTAAAGTTCACGTTCCTTTATTTCGTCAGTGTTTTAACATGAAACTAGTTGGAGTATTCATTTGGCAAGTGTGTATAGTTTAGGGAGTAAACTAGCTAATAAAAAAGTTCAGGTGGTGTCTTGGCCACTAGTTTGAAGTTCAAGGGGTGTAATTGAGGGGATGGTGTAATTGAGGGGATTCGCTAGTAGTTGCAAGAGTTTAGAATAGTGCAAACTTCTCACGTAAAGAGGCAAGACAATCAACTGACACATGTCAATTCAATATGCCAATGAAGTGATTGCACAACTTGTGACTATTAAGTACAAGGGAAGTTATGGTGTCGGGTAGGACTGAGATCGGGTCGAATCAGGTCAGTTTCACTGCCACCCACAACCCGAATCGATAATAACCGGGGTTTTTCTTTTTCTTTTTCTTTTTTTTTTCAAATTGTGTGAAGGTGAAACCGTGAAAAGCCTAAAGAAAAATTGAGATAGCCACAACTTTAATGAGCTATTAATGGGGAAAAAATTACTTTATTACTCAAACTTACCATTTAAATGTTGTCATGGTTTTATTTTTTATTTTTAAACTTCCATGTTGGAAGGATCTCCAATTTTTATGATAATAAATATTATTGCTTTTTCCTTATCAAGTTAATGCATGTCTATTTAGGCAATATTTTTTTGAAATTATTTTACTAATTTAGTGATTGACATTAATGTGAAAAATTAAATTCAATAATTTATTTATTGTTAGGTTTAATGATTGTAATTTCTTGATTAGGCAACAAAATTTTACAATTTTTTTCCTTGTCTTGACCCTCTCCTCATTGAATGAGAAAATAAAATTTACCATTTTTGTTTACATCAGCACTAGGGTTTAGTTTGGAAATATACTTTCCAATAATATATAAGATCATTGGTATAATTAGGACCCAAATAAAAAAAAATTTAAACAACAATTTGACTTTCACTATGAAAAATATTATTGTTAGAATTATTCCTTTTTTGTGAAGTCCAATTATTTGATCATCATTTTTTTATCGTTGTTATTGGATTGACAATGGAGGTTCAACACCAAACCATTTTCCAAATCATTAGAGATTTTCATATGTACCTTAGCTGGCAAAATTCCTCCACACGTAGTTAGCGGCGAGAGAAGTAGCAATGATGCTAATCTAATGAAAGAACTCATGATGTTTTGCTGATTTGATATTTGTTGCCGGTGGGAGATAATGTTTTAGATGGGTCTTTGTCTATTTGAGGTCTTATTTATGGGTCATTCTACCGTACCCCCAAAAAAAAGGGGTACGGTACCCACTTGTATCTGAGCCGTTAATTTACTTTGATTTTGATCTTGACCGTTGATATAATTTTAAAGGTTTTTGGTAACCGGTGAAACCGGTTTTATATATAAACAAAAAATTAAAACATTCTTTTCAGCCCTATCTCCTGTCTCACATTTGCTCCTCTCATCGTTTGCTCATTGCCTCTCTAAACAAAGCCCTCAAATCAGACAGTTCATACCACATCTGAGGCGCACCCACAAAACCCTCAGAGCCCGGCGCACCCATAACCTCAAATCGGAGGCGCTTCTTCTCATCCAATCCAACTCGTCGGCGCCGCTCTCTAGCTTATTCTCTTCCAATCCATATTCAAATCAGCGGCGCACTCATATCCAATCCAACTCGGCGGCGCTTCTTCTCTTCCATTCTAAATCGGTAGCGACACCCACAATCTTCAGGTTCTCTGTTTCCATCTCAATCTCCAACTTTTATTGACTATTCTTTCTTCTGGGTTCAACTAATCACTATGAAAGTTTAGGGTTTATATTGGGTTTTTCATTATACCACGTTTGGTTGCTGAGAAAAAAAGGTAGGAATCGAAAAAATTAAAGTTCGGTTTTTTTCTTTATCTGGGTCTTATAAAAGCAGTAATGTGAATGTCCACTCAATTTTTCCCAACAAACAGTTTTGGAGAATAGGGCGTTAAAGACAGGAATTTTTTTTTTGGGGTTTTCTTGATTTTTTTTGAGTAACCAAACAGGGTGTTAATGTTCGTGAAATGGCACTTGGGTTTATATTATTTCTCTAAACTTTGTGGGTTTATGATATTATTGTTTTGTTTGAGTTTTGATTCTTATATATTTGACAAATTAATCTTTACACCGAAGGGCTTTGGCAAAGAAATCTTGGGTTGGGCTAGAACTAGAACATAAGGTTTGGGTTGAAGACTTACCTGGGGACATTATCCCCCTTGCTCTGTTTGATTAGTTTTCTTATGTTTTAATAAAAGCATCGGTCTGTCTCACAGACTAGTTTCTCAAAAAAAGAAAAAAAAAATCTTTACACTTTTGAGTTTGGTATGTGAGACGTGAAACTTGAGTGAGACGTGGGAACCCTTATCCATAAGTTGGGATAAAATTAACACTTTTAGAAAAACAGTCTGAGGCTGAGGCTGAACCTGGCTACCAGCATATACTCAAGGTATGGTCTCTCTTATATAAATTAATGCATTACAAGTGTCTTTTAAAGACTTTAGAAAGTTAGGAATATTAAATGCAGACCATAAATGATTTGAGTCATCTAGGTGTTTGAATGCAGTACATGCTACATAATGATGTTAACATGCACCACCTAGTGGGTGAATTCTCTCCCACAATCAGAATGTTTGAAAAATAGTTTTAGAAATCATTCAGTTCACATTTGAACATACTTTAAAATGTTCATTTGCTTCCCCATTTAATTAAAATCTAAGTTAAGCCTTACCTGCAGAGTATTTGATTACAAAGATATAAGTGAGCGCTAGGATTTTTCTAAACTAGGAGTTGTAGAGGATGTCCTTATTAGTTGAAAAAAGAGTAACCATCACATATTAAATTTTATAACTATGTTTATTATAGGGTAATGCACCATGTGCTGGTTCTGCCAACTTCTTTGGCATTTTCAAGTTTTGAGTGGCAGAGATTGAATTCTCAACTGATTTGGTTGGGAGTGTGGGGAGGACATGATACTATGAACCTATGGACTTAGGAGATTATTATTTTTTTTCAACCACCTTGGCAGTAAGAACACCGATTTTAGTGTTGGTTTGTGCTATATTTTAGAGTTGGTTTCCAATTTTAATGTTGGTTTCAGGAGCAGATATTTTATCTGGATGATGTTCACCATAAATTGAAGTTGTAATAAAAACAGCCTTCCTAATTAGATCATCTCCTGTATCAAAATTGTGTCCCTCTATTAGCATTAGTTTCTACTTTCTACTTTCTAGCAGTGTGGCTCTGCATAGAGCCAGTTGGTGACAAAGGCATGGATTCAACTGGGAATTAGTCAGTAACAAAGCGATCTCTCAACTTGAATAACGAATAGTTGGTCCCCCAGCTCCCAAAGCATTTGTACATTACTGCAGAAGTTGTAGAGTAGCACTGCACCTAGAGAAAGAGAATGTAGCAAGAGACAAAAACCGAAACCCACTTGTTTGTTTGACAAAGATATAGAAACTCTGACACCTTTACCTCAACAACAGTTACAGAGTACAGGGTATAGTCATCTCCAATTCTGAATAGCAACAACAGATACTACACATATAGTTTCAAGTTTAGCCCAGTGATTACTTTCAAATTAGGATTAGCTAACTATTTTTCTTTTTTCTTTTTTAGTCCAGTTACTGTGAAAAATCAGGTTAACATTATTTCTCATTAAGAGTTTATTTTAGCTTTGGTTTTACCTAGGTGAGGTGAGGTACCCTGAATCAGGGGCGGAGCCAGGGGGGGTCGAGGGGGGGCAACAAGTCAAAAGAACTTTTAGCTTTGGCTGATCCTATATTTTCACTGTCTCACTAATATACTTTCACAAACTCATAATACTTTGGCCTTTTATTTTTTATTTAATTTATTTACATGATAAGAAACACAATAATTTTCACAATATATTAAATTGTGTACGCAAACTAGTTTATCATCCCTCACACGTCTCTCTTCAGGATCATCTTTCGATGAAAAGAAGGAATGCATTTAAGAATACCAAACCGGTTTAGTGACATTGGAAAGAGAAGGGGGATCTCTTTTTCAAAAAAGAAAAATCATGAAAATTACATTAGTTTACAATTGTCTATGTATTTTTGTTATAAATATTTATTAATAATTTCAATTTAATTTTGCCCCCCCTTAACTAAAATTCTGGCTCCGCCCCTACCCTGAATCAAGATGATACCGAATAAATGACTTACCATCATGATTGGCTCAATCCCCCTTTCTGAATTAAAAATCCAACTACGTACAACACTTGCTTAATCAAAAAATTACATCACATCATCTTCAGTCTAGAGCAAAACTTTTTTTTTTTTTTTTGAGATAAAGATAGAAATTTTATTACTATAAGGAAATTATAATCGGATACACAACCATGGGCACAGCACAATTCAAAACTCCACATTTGCTGTAGAGAAATACATCAAACACTAAAGACCAAACACTAAAAACCAAACACTACACCAAGGCCTTAACAGCAAAACACTAAAGCCCAACTACCAAAACACACTAAAAACCAAAACAGCACACCATGGCCCTATCAGTACAGATTCAGAGCTCCACATTGCTTGACTGAATACATCAAAACACTAAAGACCAAAACAGCACACCATGGCCATAACAGCACATTTCAGAACTGCACATTGCTGGAGAGAAATATATCAAAACACAAAAGACCTTACATCAAATACTAAACCATTCAACAACTCATAACACAAGTTTACAAGCAAATTAAGGAGTCCTCATTGCTGCAGCTAATTTCTGGTACTCATCCAAATAGGCAATTGCCCCCTCCATAATAGCTTTAGGATGGTGTTGGATCTTTTCGAAATAGAATTTGTTTCTAGCGTTCCATATAGCCCATGAGATCGTTGCCCATCTGTCCAACTCCATCTTTGTAAGCCGATCTGCTTGCATCCGAAATAGTGCAAAGAAGTCTTGTGCATCATTTTAGCATTTTTGTATTTTTTCCTCTGCAAAGTACCCACACATTCCTTGCCAAAGGGCATTCCCAAAGAAGATGACCTGCAAACTCAGTTTTCTGGCAGCAAACTTCACACTGTGGATCAACCTTTATTTTCCTCCGATGCAAATTTTCTCTTGTAGGTAGAATGTTTGAGCAAGCATGCCACACAAACATTCTAACCTTAGGTGGAACATGTAGAGTCCAGATTTTTTTCCAAATAGCCCAGTCAGTTACTGCTCTTGAGTGTTCAGCCTTCACTCTTTCCTTAAGTTTTAAAGCAACATGATATGCAGACCGCACAGTAAACATATTTGCTGAATTTTCCGTCCATAGCAGCTTGTCCCGAGAGGCAGTCATAGGCAGAGGTATAGCTAGAATTTCCATTCTTGTTGGATGAGCAAAGAGATCAAATATCTTCTCCCTATCCCATTGCATTGTTGAACTATCAATCAAATCACTCACAAGCAATTGTGGCTGGTCTGCATCTAAGAACACAGGTTCATCTTAGCGACATATATTGTTATTTGGCTGTGTAATGGTATCTCTTTTCACTTCATCCTAGTTCTACCCCACAGGTTCTTTATATAGAACATCTTTAACGAATGTGTAAAATTTAGAATTATTGTCTTTTTCCTCTCATGCTTGTCTTATGTACTTAGTACTTACAATTCAATTAAAATGCTAAGGTGTGACAAACCAAATCAAAACACATCTTTCTCTCTCTCTCTCTCTCTCTCTATGGCACGTGTTCATGTAATGTGCATAGTGCACACATTTCATATTCCATAATGCTAAAGTAAAAAAAAGTGAACTGGTTATAGTTTCTCTCACCTCTTGACTTTATGAATAAAAATCCAGGTAATGCATGCGTGATGGCTTTGTAGTTTGTACATCTTTCGTTATAGAAAGAGAGTTCATTTCTTTGAGGCTAAGGAACAAACACTTTTGCTGCATATTAGCAGAAAAGAAAAAAACCAATGAAACTAAATGAGTTGGTATTGATACAGTAAAAAGTAGAAAGGCAATAATCTACGCATGTAAGACCATCCAAAAGCCTAGAAGTCAGAAATTGCAATTCACACGTTTTTTTTTAATATCTTAGTTGGTTCATTACTTCATTTTGCTTCCAAGTTTCAACTAAATTCTTTGATGTTTATGGTTTACCTTTAATGATGTCTGTGGTTTTGGTTCACCTAAATGGAAAAAGAAGAAAAGTTCTTCATAGCTCAAAGAAGAAAAGAATGGAAAGGTGCATATTTTGCGGATCATGTAGGTTCATCCCTTGATAAACAAGATTGGAAACCAGCATTTATTGAATCACATGTATCACCATACCTACTACAGGATATCTAGTTCAGTTTGTCATTGTAGAATGTATCAATATAAAACTATGATCTATGAATGACATGATTGGACATATCCGATCTAACTTATATATGACAATATACGCAATAAGTGATTTTCATAACATGATGCTTGACCAAATTTTAGAAAAATTTCCATCCCAAATCCAAACTTATCCAAATCTGCCCATTTATGTTATCCTGAGAGAATTAGGAGCCTTTAGTTCAATCCCATACAAAATAATGGGTACGTACTAAATTGTAGATTTGCACATACAGATAACTATTGTGTGAATCTTTAGGTTTTTTAAGTTTTAATTGTTTTCATATTTCAGGTATAATTGCGACATGTATGTTATCAAGCACATGTATACAAAAATTATCAAATAGAATCTAGTTTTGTTGGTAATATATTTATTGGAAGTATGTTTTACAATTTTTGGATAATTTTCTTAAGCTTCTTATTCATCAACAATGTCTACTTTTTGCAGGAGAACTTTTTGCAGGAGAGCTAGTCAGAACGTATTCGATACAAGCTGGCATCAAATCTATAGTGCTTTCAGATGAAAATGAACGTCAAAAAATAATAGAAAATGCTAGAAATACTCCACTACAAGATATTTTTCGGTCACTGGAATGATAGTGATCTGTATAATTTGATGACTGAATTTTTTGAAAAATGCTGCAATTTAGTGTATTTTATTTTTAATTGAAAGGGAGGTTGAATTTCGTGAGTTGCACTACTCTTGTTTATGTGAGTTGCCCTGCATGTTTTTAGATATCAATTTATGTTGTTTGATTGGTAAGGATGCTAAGATGCATATATATGAAAATGCTCTTAAAACATCCATGTTTATTAACAGAAAATGAAACCCATCTCTATTTGCATTTTAAAACATCCATGATTATTAGTTTTATAGAGGGACAATGCTGTGTCATTATTCAGTGAGGCCCTTCATTAATTGGTTTTTTTTTTTATAGGATTAATTGGTTTTATTTGATTTAGTGCATATGGATTTATTGTATATCAATATGCTACCTAAATAGCTAAAAATCCTTTTCACCTGTAGATAAAATTTTATGCCCTTACATGGACACAAATAAGTCCATTTATTGTCATATATGCATTAAAAGATATAAACACGCAACACAGGTTAAAACTTCAATCTATTTTTGTTTTGGGAACAATATCGATTGAGAATGTATTTTTCATCAACATTCAAGGCAATCAACCATAAATCCAGCTACAATCAACCATTGCCATCACCATGCGCAGGACCTCCCAGCAAAAACAAATTCAATTCTTTCTTTTTTTTCTTTTTTCTTTTTTCCAATTTCAATAAGGAAGTCATATAGGAAATTGCATTGAAAAATGCCTTTATATTAATATAGGATCTGATTTACATTGGAAAAACTCCCCAATAAAAAAGTACCAAAATTATATCTGACATTAACAAGAAAAATAGATGCTACCGTCTAAGCTTTTTCAATAACCACTTCCTCTGTGCTATGACATCCATGGCCACGAACATCTTGGCCTTTCTCTCATCTTCTAAAAGTTCACAAGCCTCCAAGAAGATCTCATCATCCATGTCAGGAACGGTTTGAAGTGCTGCAACTATACATTCTATTGAGCTGTAGTCTTTGTCTTCCTCAATACCCATACATGTTTTTACCACACATGGCTTCCCCTCAACTGCCTCTTGTGTCTCTTTCTTGATGATTATCACCAAAACAAATAATTAACTTATTCCTTAATTCCTTTGAAAGAAAAACCAAGAAACAATAAGAGATCAAAAAACATCACAAAAAAATGTCATTTCACATACAAAGTTTCCTCAATTGAATAATAAATCTTGCCAATACGAACTACTCCCATTGTCCTCCACAGTTAACCTTGTTTTCTACAACCTCAGCCATTCCGATTTCGTTAATCCAATGAGCCCTGGATTTATCTTTTCTGAAAACTGTAGCCATAACCCAAAGTTAAACCCGCAGAGGGGAGGGGAGGGGGGGGGGGGAATATTTATAATATCATAAAGAATCAATTTTATGAAAAATTCTATACCAAAACTGCAACTTGGATATAAACCCAGATGTAAAATGGAGTTCCTCATCATCCTCATATTTTGTATCTTGCAAATAGGCCCCAGTATCACTTGATCCTCCCGAAGAATTTTCCCAATCCACAGCCTCCATTATGCTACTTATCCAAAAACAAAAAACAAAAAACAAAATTAAAAAAAAAAATTCACACTTATGTGAAAGCCCATTTCATTACTTGAAAAAATGCGTATAAAAAAACTGCATCAAAGAGTTCAGCTTCCTTAACAAACATACTCACCAAAACAGACCTTGGTACAGCCTCAAATCACTTTGAATGCCAACTATTCAACTCCTTTCTTTTACTTGGTTGTTGGTGGTGGCTCTAGCTTCTTCTGTTCTGGTCTAAGGAATGAACCCTGCAATTTGAAATATGTGAAAGAAATTTAATACAAATCACAAATGGTCAGCACAAATTACTTATCAAAAAAAAAAAAAAAAAACAAGTGGTCAGCTTAATTAAAACACCACCTAGTCAGCACAATTTACTTATAAAAAAATGCATCAAAATACTCTATTGGACCCTAGAGTTTATTCTATGAGCAATGTTAGTCTCAAAAGTTTAAAGTGACTGCAAGAAAAGGATAATGAACCAACTCTGTTAAAACATCCAATGCAAAAGGTCATTCCCAATGCACAAAGCTCCCACTTTTGGGGCGTCTAGGAGAGCTAATTGGTAGGGCAGCCTTACCCCCCTCCCCTTTTTTGTAGAGGCCAATTCCCAGACTTGATCTCGCAACCTTAACACCCTCACTCTTGTCCAGGACCAACAAAAACCAGAACAAAGACTCAATGAACCAATTGAAACTGAAACAACAATAAACAAGCTTGGTAACCCCATAAGTATAAGCTAATAAGTGGAGAGCCCTAACAAATACATATGCCCATAACCAAGTACAATCCCCCCATGTTCAAGCTTAATAAAAATGAAACCAAGATAAATGAGTGCAATCACCCAACCAAAACCAAAGCCAAGACAAATGGGCCAGGCACATGGAATACAATAACAAACAAATCGAGCTCCAATACCGTGTTAAACCATCAAACCCAAAAGCTTAAACTAGTATGTGAAGAAGCCTAACAAATACATGCATCCATAATCAAGCACACACGCAGCCAAAGATTGATTTCTTAACAAACTCAAGCCTCTCTTTTGGGCACTTTATTAATGAATTAGGAGCAAATTATTATGTAACCCGTCTTCTCTTATTGTAGACATCCTCACAAGTCGCAATTAACACTCAATGATGTTGGGAGTAAATCATCTTGCATTGATTCGGTATGGTTTTGCATTGGATGCAGAAAAATTAAATGTTATGATAAGAAAATGTCTGGTTTGTTATAAAGATCAATGGCTAAAGGAAGTTCAAAGGCTAATTGTTTTCATTATGTTTAAAAATGAGGAAGTAGCACCCAAAAGTGTTCACCATCGTATTACCTTTTTTTTTTTTATATAAGTAATGGAAAATAAATTGTATTTCTTATTGAAAAAGAACGAGGGAGTCACAGCATTTTTTCCAAACAAAAATAAAAATCACCATTAGAATGAATAATTGCAAATACCTCAAATCAAATGTATAGGGATCATCTGCATAGGGATTTAGAGACCCTTCTGAAAACAAAGCACCTTTTTCCATGACGTGGATGACCTCCTTTGACTCCCTGCATAAGCAATTGACATGTAAGAACTTCAAACATGCAGAACTGAAGTACAGACAATGGCACAGTATTTAAACAATAAAGCATATTCTTGAAATGGTTTACTTCCATCGCATTTACAATATAGAAAATGCTTGGAATACTCTCAAAAGCCATTCAAAAGAAATAAACAACTCAAAAATGAAAAATTGCAAACCTAATAGGGTGACCTAAGGCTCCCTTTCCAATGTCATTGGTAAAAACTTATGTAATGAAAAATGAATATGAGGAAGAAAATCTGGAAAAAAAAAATACTATTTTTTTTATATTCTACTGGTTTTGCCCTACCAAAAAATCAGTTTTCAAGCAGAAATGGTAAAATAAAATAAGTGCAAAACTTATTTTGAAAGATGAGAAAGTTCAGAAATAATTAATTAAGATTCTAGCTACCTTGACAAAACTTCTGTGGGTATTCGCTTTTAGAGTATTCATCTTTTTATGTTTTTTTGGGTCCTGGCATAACAGAACAAGGAAATTCAGCATGAGGAAACTTATTTAAAAGGAATATGCAAGGCTAGAAGCCAATCTGTTTACAAACAAATTCATTCTGTTGAAAAATATTCTTAGGCTTAATGGCGCTGCCAGCTGGGCCAGTACATACCTCAAACATGAAAGTACTTCTTGTTTAAATACCACACAACAAACAGTCAAACGCTGATATTTTCTCTAATCTCTAGAGACTCTACTCTCTCTCTTATCTATATAATATAGTCACACAGAGTCACAATTCACAAAGACAAACACAGACTCATCAGTAAGATAGTCACAGAGTTACAGAGCCAAAAAGCCAAAAAAAAAAATAACACAAGCACAGATTCCTCATCAGTAAAAACACAAAAACCACAAGCACGGATTCTGAGATTTTGAAGGATAGATTAAATACTTGAGTGTGAAGGCTGGAGCAGATCAAAGCCAGCAGCGGCGTCACGGCGAGATGGGTGTCGCGTGGTGGGTGTGGCCGTGTGGGTGTCGCGTGGGTCTGCGAGATGGGTCTCGCCGCTCTCGCGTGGTGGCGGCGTCACGGCGTGGGCAGCAGCAAGATTTCAAGCTCTCACCTCGCGTTTTGGCAGCTTCACTCACGGCGTGGGCAGTGGCTAAGTCTCTCTCTCTGTGTCTCTCGCCTCTCACTGTCTTTTTTTTTTTTTTTTTTTGAAAAGTCTCTCGCTCTCTCTGTCTTGCCTTACCCTTATGTTTTTTGATTCAATCCACCGCCATGATAGGTTAAAAATATTCAACTCAACCCATTACATAAATTCAATCCACGTGAGTTGGGTTGGGTTGGTTGAACCCATGAGTTAAACAAATTTTTTTATTATTATTATTAAATTGAATAGAAAAAAATATAAATATAAATATAAATATAAACATATTAAAAAAACTCAAAGATTAGTATCAATGTAGCTCCTTAAAGGCAAACAACACCAATGACTAAACAACGATAGTAATTTACTAAAGTTTGTGTGAATTAATTGGTTTTTATATAAGATAGGAAGAGCTAATTATTTTTAAAAATTTATTAATTATATAATATATTTTCAATATATATATATATATACACACACATATACATATAGATATATATTAAATATATGGGTGGGTCGAGTTGAGTTTGACGAGTATAAAATTTAATGACTCAAACCCAACACGACCCACTATCAAAAAACATTTTGTAACCCAACCGGCAATACAAAAGCCAAACGGCAAAAAACCCAGATGGAAAACTAAAGAATAAGGATGAGACGTACTGAGATTTTAGTGATGAGAAATGGTAGAGACTTCGAACAAAATGGCAGAGAAAGAGAGGAAAATCAATGGCTATTATCACCGACATTGAAGGAAAGAAGATTTGGGATGAACTAGGGTTTTTCTTGGCCATAAGATCTTATGGGCTTTTCAGCTTATGGACTGAAAATTCAAAATTCAAAAAAAAAAAAAAATTGCAGGTGTGAAGGATTCGAACCAAAGTTGCTTGGCAAAAAATAAACCGACTTACCACCATGCTGATTTGAACAAAGTATAGAGATGCAAATTGACCTTTTAATAGCCAATTGTGTTCAAATTACACGTTCCAATATTTTATAGGAACAAATACCAAATGTCTTTAGAATGATGACTTTGTATAAATTTTGCGAAACCCTTTGAGAGAGAGAGAGAGAGAGAGAGAGAGAGAGAGAGAGAGATAAGTGCATTGTGACATCGATAAGTCTTCAACAACGAAAACATTACATTTCTATTAGGGCTCTCTCAGACTTAGCTAGTGGAGGCTCTACTGACTCAAATGAGGCTCACACTTATCATTGTGGTTGATATGCTAAACTCTCAATGACAAAATTATTTTGATAATTTTTTAAAAAAGGACTGGGTTGTTCGTTTTTGGTAAAATCGGTCAATTGTGCTTAATTGTTTTTAGCTTTTCTATTGGTAATTTTTGTTATTGTGGAGATTTTTTGGGATGTTTATTTTGTTTTAGATGGGTCTAAATATAATAATAATTTTATGGAAAAAAAAAAACTGCATAGACACTTTAGTTGGGGAGGTTATACTCGTGTCAGACACAGTCATTTGACACTTCCGCACATGTGGATCTAATGAAAATGCCTAAAAAATATAAAACCTGGTGTAGTATCCTTGATTAATGACTATTTCATATTGAATCTGTAGTTTCAATTCAAGTGTTTATTGAAAATTTTAAAATTGTATTGGATTTTTCGCATAACTTGCTAATTGTATAATCATCCTATTTCTAACCTTAGACACCATAATAAACACACAATTGTGATTAAGTTGCAGATGTTGCATAAGAACAATTAAAGAGCACATAAGGTTATACATCTTCGATTTTAAAGTAAATATTGATGATACACAGAAAATCAGTAGGCTGAATGCTCCAGGCTTCAATGGGCTTGAGATTGCTTGGAAGACCTGAAAAGAAAGAAGCATAAGATCAAAGGCGATCAGGGTGAACTGGCCAAGAACCCTTTGATGCTTAAGTTTACTCTCTTGAACTCAGGAATTCCAACTCTATAAGTGGTGAAAAAATTACTTTGATTTCATATGGCTAAGTCCTTTTATATTGAGTTTTGGAGTGGTTACTTGTTTAGTAACTTCCTCAATGTGGATGGAAGTTAAAAGATTCAAACTTAACTTTTACAACTGCCATTAGAAATTAAGAACTTTGTGGGAAGTTAGAGCAATGAATAAGAATTTTGCTTCTACTTCAGAATAGTAGATCGTGGTCCGAATCATAAGCTTTTGGATATAGATTTACTCTGAATAATTCTAAGTGCTTGGCAGTCGTCCAGGTGACTCCATGTTGGACAACCTTCTTGCACTTGGATGACCTTTCTAGTCTTGGATGACACTATAAACGAATTGGAGATAATCTAATTTTTGGTTCACCATCATATATAAGTAATAAAAATATAAACATCAAGAAAATGACCTCAACTATGTTATTTTATAGGGAGGTATGCCTCTGAATGTGATGGAAGGTACCAAGGGAGATACGTGGTATATTCAAATATTTGTAAAAGAAACCAAGATAATTCCAGCTGATTTTTTTGTGAGCAAGAGTAATTATTGTGGTTGGGCTAATTTCATAGGATGCTTTTTTTTTTTTTTTTTTTTTGGTTTTTGATTTTAGATCTAAATTTTTTAATAGCTTAAAAAAATTACTATTCTGATGAGTGGTTATTAGTAAGTAAAAAAGAGACCTCAGTGATAAGCCTAAATGTAAAATTATAGTCAGATGTGATATTGGTAGTGCTTACTATGACGATTGAACTGTCAATTGTAAGGAAAAAAAATAGGGTACCACTGAATGTGACAAAAGTACGGTTAGAAGTAAAGTGAGTACTGCCCAATGTAATAATAGAAGGATCAAATTGGAGAATAAAAAAATAAGGTACCACTGAATGTGACAAAAATAGAGTCAGATGAGATGTTGGTACTACTTAATGTGACAATGGAACTATCAAATGTAAGAAAAAAAGTAAGGGAACCACCAAATGTGAGAAAAGAACTGTCACATTTGATGTTAGAATTGCACAATGCGAGGATGAAACTGTCACATATCTTATTGGAACTGCACAACGTGAGGATGAAACCATCACATGTGAGAAAAAAGTAAGGAACCACCAAATGTGAGAAAAGAACTGTCACATGTGATGTTAGAACTGCATAATGTAAGGATGGAACTGTCAAGTGTGAGAAAAAATAAAGGGAACCACCCAATGCAACAAAAGAACTATCATATGAAATGTTGGAACCGCATAATGTGATAATGGAACCGTCAAATGTGAGAGAAAAAAAGTAAGGCAACAACAAAATGTGAGAAAAAAATGGTCACATGTGACGTTGAAACCGCACAATGTGAGAATGAAACCATCAAATGTGAGAATGAAATCATCAAATGTGAGAAAAAAAAATAAGGGAACCACCAAATGTGAGAAAAGAATTATCCCATGTGATGTTGGAACTACACAATGTGAGGATGAAACTGTACAATATGAGGATGGAACTGTCAAGTGTGTGAGAAAAAAAAAGTACAGGAGCCACCCAATGTGAGAAAAGAATTGTCATATGTGATGTTGGAATCGCACAATGTGAGGATAGAACCGTAAAAAATGAGAAAAAACGTAAAGGAACCACCAAATATGAGAAAATAACTGTCACATGTGATGTTGAAACTGCACAAAATGAGGATGGAACCGTCAATTGTAAGAAAAAAAGTAAGGGAACCATCTAATGTAACAAAAGAACTGTCATATGTGATGTTGGAACTGCACAATGTAAGGAAGGAACGGTCAAGTGTGAGAAAAAATTAAGGGAACTACCTAATGTGACAAAAGAACTATTATATGTGATGTTGAAACTGCACAATGTGAGGATGAAACCGTCAAATGTGAGAAAAAAAATAAGGGAACCACTAAATGTGAAAAAAAAACTGTTACATGTGATGTTGGAACTGCACAATGTGAGGATGAAATTGTCAAGTGTGAGAAAAAAATAAGGGAACCACCCAATGTGATAAAAGAACTATCGTATGTGATGTTGGAATTGCCCAATGTGATGATGGAACCATCAAGTGTGAGAAAAAAGTAAAGGAACCATCCAATGTGACAAAAGAACTGTCATATGTGATGTTGAAACTGCACAATGTG
The DNA here is from genome assembly GCF_040712315.1 of Castanea sativa. NCBI lineage: Eukaryota > Viridiplantae > Streptophyta > Magnoliopsida > Fagales > Fagaceae > Castanea > Castanea sativa. Next base: position 45,541,486 of record NC_134013.1, read on the forward strand.
AGATTGAAATTGTCAAATGTGAGAAAAAAATGAGGTGACCATAAAAAATGAGAAAAAAATTGAAGGAACCACCAAATGTGAGAAAATAACTGTCACATGTGATGTTGAAATTGCACAAAGTGAGGATGGAACCGTCAAGTATGAGAAAATTATAAGTGAACCATCGAATGTGACAAAAGAACTGTCATATGTGATGTTGGAACTGCAAAATGTGAGGATGGAACCGTCAAGTGTGAGAAAAAAGTAAGAAAACCACCCAATGTGACAAAAGAATTGTCATATGTGATGTTGGAACTGCATAATGTGAGGATAAAAACGACAAATGTGAGAAAAAAAAGGGTACCACTAAATGTGAAAAAAAATTGTCACATGTGATGCTGGAATTGCACAATGTGAGGATAAAACCGTCAAATGTGAGAAAAAAAAATAAAGGAACCACCAAATGTGAGAAAAGAACTGTCACATGTGATGTTAGAACTGCACAATGTGAGGATGGAACCGACAAGTGTGAGAAAAAAGTAAGGGAACCACCTAATGTGACAAAAGAACTGACACGTGTGATGTTGGAACTGCATAATGTGACGATGGAACCGTCAAGTGTGAGAAAAATGTAAGGAAACCACTCAATGTGACAAAAGAACTGTCATATGTGATGTTAGAACCGCACAATGTGAGGATGGAACTGTCAAATGTGAGAAAAAAAAGGTAAGGGAACCACCAAATGTGAGACAATAACTATCACATGTGATGTTGGAACTGCACAATGTGAGAATGAAACCTTCAAATGTGAGAAAAAAATAAGAGAACCACCAAATGTGAGAAAAAAAATGTCATATGTGATGTTGGAATTACACAATGTGAGGGTGGAACCCTCAAATGTGAGAAAATAATAAGGGAACCACCAAATGTGAGAAAAAAACTGTTATATGTGATGTTAGAATTGCACAATGTGATGATGAAACAGTCAAATGTGAGAAAAAAAATAAGGGAACCACCAAATGTGAGAAAAGAACTGTCACATGAGATGTTGAAACTGCAAAATGTGAGGATGAAACTGTCAAGTGTGAGAACAAAGTAAGGGAACCACCTAATGTGACAAAAGAGCTGTCATATGTGATGTTTGAATTGCACAAGGTGAGGATGGAATCATCAAATGTGAGAAAAAAATAAGGGAACCACCAAATGTGATAAAAGAACTGTCATATGTGATGTTGGAACCACACAACGTGAGGATGAAACCGTCAAATGTGAGAAAAAAAGTAAGAGAACCACCAAATGTGAAAAAAGAATTGTCACATGTGATGTTGGAACTGCAAAATGTGAGGATGGAACCGTTAAATGTGAGAAAAAAGTAAGGGAACCACCAAATGTGAAAAGAACTGTCATATGTGATGTTGGAACTACATAATGTGAGGATGGAACCGTCAAATGTGAGAAACAAGTAAACTAGTGTAGCAGGTTACCTACTAGTGGGTACCGTGCCCCCCCTTTTTTTGGGGGGGGGGGGGGTACCGTAGAATTACTCCTTATTTATGGGGCAACTTCTTCACGGTAGCTAGCTAGTGTTTCTATGTTATGATTTAGGAGCTTAGCATTAATTTTGAAGTAACATTTCAAATTCATTTAGGTAAATATGGGACGCCATTTTGGTTGATTTATATATATATATATGAGATGAGTTCAAGTTACAAATTTTTTAAGCCATTGGATTTAAGTAGATCCAACGGTCAAAAAAAGACACTAATTAATGCTAATATTCTGATTAGGATTTCATTAATTATCCCTTGTTTATTGCATTCCATACCTATCTCTAAACCTAAAAAGACACACACACACACACACACACACACACACACACATATATATATATATGTATGTATGTATCTCTCTAATTTTTTTCCCACCATTTCGTTAAAAAAAAAAAAAAATCCTCCGCTTCACGCCTCTCTGTCTCTCTGTCTCTTTCTCCTCCACTGCTCTTCCCCCTCCATCGTTAGGTCGTAGGCAGGAAAAAAAAAGAAAAAAAGAAGAAGAAGCCGCTGGTTGCACAACCGGTTAGTCTCCTACTTTTTTATTCCCTTGTTATAATTTCTTAGATAGAACTATTTTATTGTATTCAACTATATTGTACTAAAGATGTTTTGGTGGCTATTGTGGTTCTTTTTATATGCAATAGTAGTCTCTTAGTTCTTTTTATATGAATGAGGGTACACTACTATTACACAGACTATTCCTTCATTTAATGTCACATGTTACTAAATTTTTATGCCAAGTTTCCATTGACAAATATTACTATGTATCTTGATTTAATATGAAAAAAATGGAGATAAATAGATTTGTTCTATCAAAAACTTCAACATACTCTATGAACCTATCAGGGGCTGTAATTTATGCTGAATGGCCAGCAATATGTATGTTTAATTGTTAACCAATTTCTATAAATGGTCCTTTGGGTCCAGCACTGTAATATCAATTTGAATAGTTGTGATTGTATATACTTCTGAACAGTTAAAAGGAGTTACCATATTCTATAAATAAAAAAAAGTTCTTTTTATATCCAACTATATTTTCGGAATAACTTGCTATTAACTAAATCTGTTAGGTCTATTAGTTCTTTTTATCTACAATCGTAAATATAAAGTATCAAAACAGCTGCTACATGTGTAGATAAAACCTTTGTTTTTCTATTGGGTCATATATTGTTTTTAAATCTTGTAAGATTTCCTCTCTAAAAAGTTAATAATTTCCACCTCCCTCTCTTTTATTTTTGGGGTGGGGGTGGTGGTCATTTCATTAGAAGATAACAACACCTTATGAAACAGCAGTACTAACTTGCTCTAATTTTTTATTAGTTTTTCTATTGGGTCTATTAGATATAGCCTCTATTTCCCTTGTTATAATTTCTTAGATTGAACATATGTTTTGTAGCTAAATCTTTACACACTGATGAGAGGGAACTTTGATATTATATTTGGTCTATTAGTTGTAGCTATAGGTATTGGCTACAAAATCGAATAGTACTTGGCTCAAAGTGACTATTTCTTTAGATATGGATTTATTCAAATTTTTATTTATGTAAATATATTGGCTGTTATATTTACATATTTTATATTTGTGTTCATTGTTTATATTGGTTGTTATAGTTACTAAATAGCAAATGGAGTGTGAAGAGTTATATGATGCCCCAAACAATCCAGAGCTATTAGAGCAAGAGTTACCACTTGAAGATTTTGGTGATTGTGAGTTGAAATCTAAGCCATATGTTGGAATGCAATTTGACTCCCATGATGGTGTTGAAACTTTTTACAAAGAATTTGCAAAAAAAGAAGCTTTTAAAATCCGTGTTCGTACCAATAAAAGACCACCTAGAAGTGATAATATAAAAAGTTGTGTTTATGTATGTTGTAGTGAAGGGCGACGCAAAAGAAAACATGACAGGGTTTGATGACAATAATATTGATGACCTAGCATAAAGTGAGTTTTTTCATTTCATTTTTCTAGTCTTTTTTTCTTTTTTTTTTTTTTAAATTTTGCTTGTAATAATATATATCTTTTGTTTCAAATTTACTTATGCATTTTTTTTCTACTTTAGGTACATGTGGCTGAAGAGAATCACAAAATGAGCTTCGCTTGGTGGAATTGAGATATATAGAGTCCAAGTACCTTAAAATATAAGTGTTTAAGGACCTATGTTGTTAATCATGACCAAACAATACATTTTGGTTTTTATTTTTATTTTTAAGGACCTATATTGGAATACTATTTGGAATTTTCTAGCTGAGAACCTTAGCTATTAGTCTTTGATCCATGACAACATATATATGGAGGGTAGTAGCAATGCAGCCATAGTTTTGGTTACAAACTACTCATTTACTTTTGCTTAATTTAATGCAATTAACGGTGTGTTTATGGCACATTTTTAGATTTTTAAGCAATTCTATACTCTTTGTTTAGTCCTATATTCATTTTTCATAGAGGAAATCTTTTTGTGATAAGCAATTTGTTAGAATAATGAAAACTTTTTGGAGGAAACCTATTAACAAGTTTCCCGAAATGTGTTACTGTCTCCAAGGATGGTTTTCAATTAATCATGGTCAACATGTTGTCCTATAATGCATTAGCAACCTACTTGTTATCCTGATTCAGGACTCTTTCACTTATAGAAATTGATCAACAAAATCGTATTTTGATCTAAAGATGAAATACACATGTTAAAAAAAATTAACAGCTTCATAGGCAGCAGACGTACAGCATCTCTTAATCCAAACATCTTTGATTACAAAAATTGATATATGAAGAAGTGGTTTTATTCAATCAATTGGAGTCTTAAGTGTACAACTAACATTAATACATTTAGCAGTAACAACAAACAACGGATACAATAGCGTTTGCTGCTCCATAATTACTCTCAAACCTCCATAATCACTCCAATACCAGGTGAAGCAGAGGTCTAAGGATCATTTTTGCTGCTCCATAATCACTATAATACATTTTGTATTCCCATCAAAACGTTTGTCAGTGAGCCTTCTAACATTTCCATGCAAAATGAAGTGTTTGTTTTAAGTCTTTCACAATCAGCTATAAGCAATAAATCAATCTTTAAAAGCTTATTTAAAAAATTAGAGCAAGTTAGTACTACTGCCTTCCTAAGGTGTTGTTATCTTCAGATGAAATGACCCCCACCCCCACCCCCACGCCCAAAAATAAAAAAGAGGGAGGTAGCAATTATTAACTTTTTAGAGAGGAAATCTTACAAGATTAAAAAATGATAGATGACCCAACAGAAAAAACAGAGGTTATATCTACACATGTAGCAACTGTTTTGATACTCTATATTTACTATTGCAGATAAAAAGAACTAATAGACCCAATAGATTTAGTTAATAGCAAGTTGTTCAGGAAAATATAGTTGCATATAAAAAGAACTTTATTTTATTTTATAGAATATGGTAATTCCTTTTAACTGTTTAGAAGTATATACAACCACAACTATTCAAATTGATATTACAGTGCTGGACCCAAAGGACCATTTATAGAAAATGGTAATTCCCTTTAACAATTAAACATACATATTGCTGGCCATTTAGCATAAATTATAGCCCCTGAAAGGTTCATAGAGTATGTTGAAGTTTTTGATAGAACAAATCTATTTATCTCCATTTTTTTCGTATTAAATCAAGATACGTAGTAATATTTGTCAGTGGAAACTTGAAAAAAAAAATTTAGTAACATGTGAAATTAAATGAAGGAGTAGTCTGTGTAAAAGTAGTGTACCCTCATTCATATAAATAGAACTAAAAGACTACATTGCATATAAAAAGAACTACAACAGCCACCGAAACGTCTGTAGTACAATATAGCTTAATACAATAAAATAGTTCTATCTTAGAAATTATAACAAGGGAAAAAAAGTGGAAGACTAACCAGTTGTGCAACCAGCGGCTTCTTCTTCTTTTTCTTTTTTTTTTTTCCTGCCGGCGACCTAGTGGTGGAGGGGGAAGAGCAGTGGAGGAGAAAGAGACAGAGAGACAGAGAGAGAGAGAGGCGTGCAGTGGAGGATTTTTTTTTTTTTTGGAGAAACGGTGGGGAAAAAAATTAAAGAGATATGTGTACTTTTTTTGTGCTTTTTTAGGTTTAGAGATAGGTATGGAATGCAATAAATAAGGGATAATTAATGAGATCCTAATCAGAATATTAGCATTAATGAGTGTCTTTTTTGATCGTTGAATCTACTTAAATCCAATGGTTTAGAAAAGGTGTAACTCTAAAGAGTTACACCAGGTGCAACTTGAACCCATCTCATTTATATATATATATATATATATATATATATATATATATATATATATATATATCATTACTAACATTTTTTTGAATAAATAGTAATATTTATTAGAACACACACAAAAATAGTAATATTAGTGTTATTACTAGCGTTCATTTTGGAATAATGTATCAAATTCATTTAAGCAAATATAGGATGCCATTTTTATTGATTTCCCTATTATGGAGTATTACTTTTCTTACAATATTTAACAAATTTGGATTGATTAGGGGGAAAAAGTCACATTTGAACAAAAAGGTAAAAAAAAGTAGATTTCTTGGGATGTGTTTTGTTTTTTTCCATTGATTGTGTTTGAAACATATTTGATGACAAACTTTTTTTGTTTTCAATAAGTAATTATACAATACTCATTCACTATAGCGCTAATAATCTGCTACATTAGTTCGGATGTGAAGGTCTTTGTCAATTTCTTTTTCTTTACCTATAGACTTTCTCATAAATATTGTTCTTTTGTGTTGATAGGGATAAATCCCAAAGTAAACAGATTCAATTAACAGAGGCAGTCCTAAGCGACAAAATCGCCAAAAGAGATGGCATAGTTATTCTACCAACCAAAGAGCTAGTAGACAGACTTGTAGCCTGGATGAAGAGGCAAGGTGACAGATGAACTCCTGGAAGTAGACGGATCCAAGGGAGGCTGTTTGTTGAAGCCACGTGGCACCTATGTGGCATGAGTGGTCTCCAAGAATCCTAGTATGGAAACATCTTGCATTCTACACCCAACCATAATCAGAGGCATCCCTACAAGGAAAGGATCCCATAAAATACAAGCATTAATGAGAATCTTCTATACAAGGAAATACCTTCTCTGCCAAGATACATAGTTCATCTCTACACTACTATAAAAACCCCAAAGCCCTCATAAATCAAGGTACGCAAAATTCCTCCAGCTCTGGCACTCTAGAGTTGTAGAGATTCCCTTTCTAATTTAACCTTCGGAAAGGCTTTGGCCGGTACCACACCGGTACTCTCTGTAACGTCTTCTCTGTGTTTGTGTTTCGTAGATTTCATCAAGAGCACGTGAGGACTGTTTGGCTCACTGACAATTTTTTGCATCATCAGTTGGTATCGTCTGTGGAAAAGAACAATAGTAGCCATATTATCGCTTCCCAAACAAAGAGTCGTATTGTACTCATGTGATCGATGGCAACCAACAACATTCAAGAAGGTGAACCACGCACTATTGCCCTCGAAAGGTAGGTGCAGACTTTAGCCGCACCTATGGAATGCCTTACTAAGCAAAACCATGACCTGGAAGAAAAACTGCGCCAAAGGAATGTTGGGCCCCACAATCAGGAAGAAGAACAAGAGGATAACATCTCCCAGCACACCGTTGATAGGCAGGATAGAGAAGGACCGGAGGACAGCAATGCCCTGAGTGGACAAAAGCGACAGGACACCAGCCGTCCATCTGTCACAGATACGACATCGCCACACATGGTCGTAGAGATGCAGATGGTGAAGGAAATGATGGAATTCAAGATGAATGCCCTCAAGGGATGAGTGTCGAAAGACCTTGACGAACTGGTCCACCGAATGAATTCGCCCTTTACAACACCCATCACTTCATTCCCCCTTCCCGCAAAGTTTTGTATGCCATAGATTGAAGACAATGATGGGTCTAGATGAGATCATATGCTGAACTTTCCCAACTACGTTGAAAGGTCTCGCTAGGGTATGGTTCAGTAGATTGACACCTAACCCCATCAGTACCTTTAAAGAGCTAAGTGTGCAGTTTGCATCACACTTTATCGAGGGGCACAAGTACAAAAAATCCACTGCATGCTTGATGAGCATCAAGCATCAGGAGGATGAGAACCTGAGGTCCTACAAAGAAGCCATTTCGATAGATGAAGCTGATGACAAGATACTTATGGCTGCTTTTACCAATGGCTTGCAGAAGGGGAATTTTTTGTTCTTTTTATACAAAAACAACCCAAAAACAATGCCAGACGTACTTTACCAAGCCACTAAGTATATGAATGCAGAAGACGCACTACTAGCTCAAGAGAAAAAACCCAAGAAGACAGATAGGCAGGAAGATACCCAGTAGGAAAGAGGACGGAAGATTACTAGGACTAGAGACCGATGGGAGGATGGGCGCTCCAAACCGCCCACTGAAAGGTTTACTAATATCACCCTGCTGACTACCCTAATCGATCAGGTCTTGATGCGGGTCAAGGACGATACGACCTTAACGTGGCTTGGCAAGTTAAAGGGAGATCCCAACAAGAGGTCCAAAGACAAGTATTGTTGTTTTTATCGTGACCACGGTCACGACACATCCTAATGCCACAACTTGAAGCAACAGATCGAGGCCTTCATCAGATAGGGAAAGCTACAATGGTTCGTCAACAAAGAAAGAACAAATAATGCCCCACCACAGGTTGGTAGGAGGAATACCGAGCGCACCAAGCCGCCCTTTGGAAACATAAGGATGATAGTAGAGGGCACCACAGTAGCTGGCTCGACTAGAAAGGCACGAAAAACCTACCTTAGAATGGTTCAGAACATCCAGCTAATGGGGTTTGTCCCAAAGATGGCACAGGGGGACAACCCCATAGTGGGGTTTTCAAAGGAAGATGCCCAACGTCTCCACCACCCCCATGATGATGCTTTCATTGTTAGCATACGGGTAGGAGACTGCAACACCCATCCGGTCCTAGTCGATAATGGAAGCTCAGCTGATATCCTGTATTACCCAGCATTCCAGCAAATGAGAATTGAATAAGAATGACTCGTACCTACCAATGCACCACTTGTTGGTTTTAGAGGCATGAAAGTATACCCCATCGAGGCAATTACACTACCTGTGATTGTCTAAGATTACCCTCAATAGATTACCAAGGATGTGAATTTCCTTGTCATCGACTGCTCATCCTCTTACAATTCCATACTGGGCTGACCTACACTCAATTTGTGGAAGATTGTGACTTCAACTTATCACCTGATGATCAAGTTCCCTACCGAGTATAGGGTAGGAGAGGTACGTGGAGACCGAGTGGTAGCATTCAAATGCTATATAGCAATCTTAGAAATGGACAACCATTTATAGACTCTGAGCATAGAAAAGCAACAGACAGTTGGAGAGCCCATTGAAGAGTTGGAGGAGATACTTCTCGACGATTCCAGACCTAAGCAGATGACCAAGATCGTCACCCTCGCTAGTCCACCCATTCGTCAAGGGCTCACGACCTTCCTATGAGGGAACTAGGATGTCTTTGCCTAGAGCCACGAAGACATGCTCGAAATCAACCCCTTAGTCATGGTTCACAGATTGAACATATCACCCTTTTTTCCCCCTATCCTCCAGAAGAAGAGAGCGTTTGCCCAAGAGTGATACAAAGCTGTAGTAGAAGAAGTCTACAAGTTGCAAGATGTAGAGTTCATAAGGGAGGTATACTATCCTGATCGACTAGCCAATATAGTGATGGTTAAGAAGGCCAGCAAAAAATGGCTATAGCCCCAAAGATAGCTACCCACTTCCACGGATTGACATCCTGGAAAACTTAACAGTAAGGCACTAGTTATTGAGCTTCATGGATGCTTTCTCTAGTTACAACCAGATCAAGCTAGATGAGGCTGACCAGGAGAAAACTTCATTCATCACCAACCAAGGCCTCTTCTATTATAAAGTGATGCCATTTGGTCTCAAGAATGCAAGAGCAATATATCAGAGGTTCATGAATAAGATGTTTGCACATCAAATTAGAAGGAATGTCCAAGTCTACATGGACAATATGCTAGTAAAAATTCGAACGAAAGATCATCATTTGGAAGACCTCAAGGAGACCTTCAATACACTTTATTCTTATAACATGAAGCTTAATCTAAGTAAATGCGCATTCGGGGTAACGGTTGGAAAATTCCTAGGATTCATGGTGTCTCAAAGGGGCATTGAAGTCAACCTAGACAAGATCCGAGCCATAATGGAAATGACACCATCTAAGAACATAAAGGAAGTACAAAACCTCAACGGCAAGGTAGTGGCACTAAACAGGTTTGTGTCGAGAGCAATGGATAAATGCCTGCCTTTCTTCCGCACATTGAAGAAGTCCTTCGAATGGACAGTAGAATATCAACAAGCCTTCGAGGAGTTAAGAGCATACCTCTCTTCCCGACCTTTGCTATGTCCTTCTAAACCTAGAAATGAGGTATTTCTCTACCTGGCTGTCTCCCCAGCTGCGATCAGTGTAGCCCTAGTCAGAGAAGAGGAAAGGGTCTAGAAGCTAGTGAATTGCACTAGCTGAGTGCTCTAAGGGGCAGAGGAAAGATACCCCCTGATGGAGAAGCTAGCCTTCACCCTAGTTACCATAGCTTGCAAGCTTAAACCCTATTTCCAGGCCCATACGGTGGTCGTCCTGACAGACAAACCCTTGTGAAGAGCAATGAATACTCTAGAAGCCACTGAACAGATGGCACTTTGGGCGATCAAGTTGAGCGAATTCGACATACAATGTTGCCTACGCACTGTAGTGAAGGGACATGTAGTTGCTGACTTCATTGTGAAACTCACCAACAAGCAGGCTGGTGGTGCAGGAATAGTGATCCACTCCCCAGAAGGGGATGAGATCAAGTGCATGGTTCGTCTTAGCTTCCCTACAACCAACAATGAGGTAAAGTACGAAGCCTTGGTGGCAGGACTAGATCTTGCTAAAGTAGCGGGGGCCACAAGCGTGATTGTTTATTGCAACTCTAAGGTAATCACGAGTCAGGTGAATGGTAACTGCGAGTGCAAAGTTGAACGGATGAAGAAATACTTGGAGTAGGTAAGGAAGCGGGTAGAAAACGACCTTCAGGCCAAGTTTGTTCAAATCCCAAGGGAAGAAAACGAGCAAGCAGACCGTCTTGCCAAGGCTGCATCAGCAGAATACATGCTCATCTCCGGTAAGGTACTTTCTTTTGTCCAACTTTTGCCTATGATAGATGGCATGGTTGTGCAGGAAATAGGTTTGGAAGGAAACTGGACCACACCAATAGTTTCGTATTTGAAAGATGGGATTCTATTCGTCGATAAAGACGCCGCAAGGAAGTTGAAGGTCTAGGTGGCACGATTTGTCCTAATAAAAGACATCCTATATAAAAGAGGATTATCCCAACCATACTTGAGGTGCCTAACCACTAGGGAAGTAGATTATGTCATGAGGGAAGTTCACGAAGGGATCTATGGGAACCATTCGGGGTCACGGTCGTTAGTACACAAGCTAAGCCGAGCAGGATACTACTGGCGTACCATGTAGAAGGATGTCCAAGCTTATGTTAAAGCCTGCGACAAATGTCAAAGGTTCAGCAACATCATTAGACAGCTAACGGAGGAGCTCACTCCGATGATTACCCTGTGGCCTTTTGCTCAATTGGGACTAGACATCATGGGCCCATTCCCAACTGCTATAAGACAACTTAAATTCCTAGTGGTCGGTATAGACTACTTTACCAAATGGGTGGAAGCTAAAGCACTAGCCACCATCACAGAGAAAAGTGTAAGAAACTTCATCTGGAGAAACATTATTTGTAGGTACGAAATCCCGTCTTGGTCTTAGACCACGAAAAGTAGTTTGACAACAAGTCATTCGGGGACTTTTGCTCACAATTGGGAATCAAAAACCATTACTCATCACCCGCCCACACTCAAGACAACAGGCAAGTTAAGGTCAAAAACCGATCCTTGCTCAAAATCATCAATACTCGGCTAGAGGGGACAAAGGGTATATGGCTAGACGAGTTGCCAAGTGTACTGTGGGCATATAGGATGACAGCAAGAACACCCACAGGGGAAACACCTTTTCGACTAGCATACGAAAGCGAAGCTGTTATCCTTGCTGAGATCAGACTCACAAGCTTCAAAGTGGAGAATCATGATGAGAGTAGGAATGATGAGGCCACGTGCCTATAGCTGGACCTAGTGGATGAGGTCAGAGCATCAACTGAATAAAGGTTTGCATGATACCAAGACCTTATGGCCAAGCACTACAACTCCAGAGTCAAACACAGGGACTTTCAAGTGGGAGACCTAGTCTTGAGGAAGGTGACAAGCGCTACAAGAGATCCCTCCCAAGGAAAGTTGGCACCCAATTGGGAAGGACCCTACAGAATCACTTCGTGGTAGAGGAAAGGCACCTATCACTTGGAAACACTCGACGGTGAAAAATTGCATCACCTATGGAACACCAAGCATCGAAGGAAATATTACCAGTAGACAATATAGCATAAAGACCAGCACTCCTCAAACCCAGTCTATTTTTTATCTTTATTTATAGTATTTTTTTTCCCAAGAGGCAACTTTAATATAGTTTAAAGACAGTATGAACTTTATGCACTTGTTTACCATAATAAGAGGAGTTATTCAGATATATCATTCGCATTTATATATATTTCTACAAAACCACATCTACGACTAAGTCCTTAAGTGGATGGATTCAAAAATCCCAAGGGATAACTTGAAATTTATGCAAGTCCTTGAGTGGACAGATACAAGGAAATCCAAGGGACAACTTGAAATTTATGCAAGTCCTTAAGTGGACGGATTCAAAAATCCCAAGGGATAACTTGAAATTTATGCAAGTCCTTAAATGGACGGATACAAGGAAATCCCAAGGGATAACTTGAAATTTATATAAGTCCTTAAGTGGACAGATTCAAAAATTCCAAATGATAACTTGAAATTTATATAAGCCCTTAAATGGACGGATTCAAAAATCCCAAGGGATAACTTGAAATTTATGCATGTCCTTGAGTGAACAGACTCAAAAAGATCCCAAGGGATAACTTTTGATTTATACAAGTCCTTAGACGGATTCAAAGAAACCCCAAGGAGTAACCTAAGATTTGTAAATCCTAATTTAAACCCCAAAGGGTGAGCTTGAGAATTACGTAATTCCTCAAGTAGACGGATTTAGGGATACCCATGATTACCTTGAGAAACTTGTTAAGTCTAACTTTTGAAATGAACAGATCATTGCAACACTAGGTTCACTAAAGCCTCGTATATAAGGTGGACGAACGATGTTAGAGATAGATAGGTTGAAAAGCTAAAAATTTGTAAGATAGATGGAAACTCTAAGATAAATAAACTAAAAGTAAAAAGCCCAAAACCAGTGGGCAATGTTAAAACATTACATAAACATCGTTTCAACAAAAGATTTCCTTATACAAAGATACAAAATAAGGAGAGTAGTTAACAAAACTACTGAGGTTGGTCAACAAGGGTCTCTTCGTTCACTACTTGTTCATGCTCGGCTGGCTCACCCTCCTCTCCAAGAGGACAGGTCTTATCCCTAACAGACTTGACCTGTTCATCTTCAAGAGCCGCCTCACCATCGCCCTTAACATTAGGCATGGTCCCAGCCTTGAAGATCTTATCAGTATCTTCATGGTCGACGGTTGGGGCCGAAGTCTAGGCCACATTGTCCAGAGATACCTATGACATGTCTAGACCGAGGTAAAGATCTTTAACCTGACGGAGGCACTCTTGGAAGCCATCGTCATAGCAGTCGCTGAGCTCGATGAGGAAGCTGTCAGAGTTTCGAAACTCTATCTTCCCATCCTCCTTAGCCTAACAGACTTGATACCTTAACTTGGAAATCTCACCTTCCTTGTCTTGGAGCACTTTCCTTAGCACATCAGCAAAACTCTCTGACTTCTCTACGGCTTTCTTGGTCATGTCCAGCTTCCTCACTTATGTTTCTTTTCCAAGCCCTAAGCTCATTTAGCTCCGTCTCGGCAGTCTCAGCCTTCTCTTTTAAGCAGTCGACCCATTGCTCTTGAGCCAAACAACAGTCCATCAGACCTTTCCTCATCAACACCCTTTGCAAGAGTTGAAAGAAAATTAGAAACAAAAATAATATTCTCGAACTAAAATCATTGACCATCCATATCAGGGGAAGGATGAAGTTCCTAAGGCCATCGAGGCCAACGATAATTCTAAGCGAAGACTTGTAGCTCTCCTCGTCGCTTGAAACTTCATCCACATCACTCTCTGACCTGTCTTTGTCCAAATCCTCATCTTCCTCCTCGGAAGGTGAGTTGGCAGACGGGACCTTTCAAGGCACGAGATGCCGGGGTCGCCTTGACCTGACTGGTACACTTTGTCATAGCCCGCTCCTTCGCAGACACACGACTATTCACTCAATGCTTCACTAGACATCTATTCCACCTACAAGGGGTGGAGAAATCCCTAAGACTCTACAGGTCTATTTACAAGACGGCCATATAAGACTTAAGAAATAAAAAGAGAGAGGAAAAATAATATATAGGACAGGAGCACTTACAGGTGTACGGTGCGAATAAGAAGCTTGAATGATGTAGTGAATAGATACACTAAGGTGACGGATGGACGAGTTCTAGTAGGCAACGGTAGGGCTATGACTGGGAATTAGAAATAAAAGGTGGAAATGAAGGGGGAAGGCAACATATATATATAGAAGAAATTTGCCTGGAGAGGAAGCGACGCTTTGATTCGAGTAACCAACAACTAAAATTGTGCCACTTGTCCCCTCAACATTTATGACCCTCAACTACCCTGTCAATCAAAACACAACTTGATAGGCCAAAAATGTATTGACCCCTTATGATGAATAACCAATTAATTAGCCAAGTGAATTAATTAGGTTCAATTACATGCAATGAGCGTGGTAGCATAAAAAAATCACCAAATAACTAAATATGCAACGAAAATTAAATGACACAGCGATTTGTTTACGGATTTGGGAAAACCTACATGGTAAAAACCTCATCGGTTGATATTAAGGTCACCACTCCCAAGAATCCATTATTATCAAAACAAGTGGTTACAAGTAAAGGAATCCCAGTACCTTATACCAACCTATAGTTGAACCCTTACCCCAATACCCAATTGGACTTGTTCTGTAGTGACAATCTCTCCTTGTATTGCACGGCTCCCAATACGTGACTAACCGAAAGATGCACGGATCCCAATACGTGACTTTATCACCAACTTGCAAAGGATGTTGGCTGCAAAGTTCTTCTATTCATCAACCGACGAAGATCACGAAGTTTCTTGGTCATAAAACCCTACAATGTACAAACACAGCAGCTTCTTCAAGAACTAGGGCCAACTAGGTTTCTGATCACACTTGAGGAATTATACTTTTGTACAATTGTGCTCTTTACTGTGCAACTTGATACGGCCCTTAAAATAATCTTTATATATGTTTAGGGTTGTGAGAAAAGAAAGCCCAAACATATACTCACGAATTGGATGAAAAACAACTCTGAAAAACTAAGTTTCATAAACTTCGATAGATAGCCATCTATCGAGCTAGCTGTCAAGCCACGGGCTTCAGCAGCTTTTAAATCTCGATAGATACTAGCTGTCAAGCTTTAAAATCCAACAATTTCTTACTTGATTCTCGGACAGACTTGCATGGCTTTAACACTTGAACTTGAAACCTTGTTTCTTGAAATATTAAACAGATCTTAGATCTACCCAATTACAAGTAAAATGCGTTTTGTCAAAGGATTGGCCAATACATAAAATTTTGACATATGTTCCTAACATCCAATCACATATGTCCTAACAATCTCCCCTTTTGGCAATCCGTGACAAAACCACAACAAACAAATGAACATATAAGAGAATTCATAAATCACTCAACTCATATTTACTTGTTATGTACAATAAAATCTATCCTAACACAAACTCAATAGCACTCCCCCTATCTCCTAAACTATCCCTCCCCCTATGAGTATGACTACTCTCATCTCAAAACTACTTCCCCTTTTGTCACGGGTGACAAAGGGGTAAGTACATCAAGTAGACATCTCATCATCACTAGATGAGCCAGCAGCATCATCATCATTATCCTCATCAACATCATCACTGCTGAAGCCATAGTCACTCTCATCCTTGGATGCCGGTGGAGATGGAGAAAAGGCAACAGTGAAACCGCCCATCATAGCATGTTGTCGTGCGATACGACCTACATGGGTGTTCACCTGACATAGCTCATCAGTAGGTGTGTCAAGGTGAGCATCCATATGCACAAGCTGTGCCATAATGGCCTCAAGAGTCACTCCACCCACTGAAGACGAAGGAGCGGAGGTGGATGGAGCGGTAGAAGCTGGAGGAGCAGTTGTCTCAGTCTGAGTCCGCCTCGAGTGAAGCTGTGCAAAACTTCGCTTAACGATAGCGGCATCAATGACACACATGCAAGTGAAGTGGGGAGACTTAGGATAGGAGACGGAGAAATGGCGAAGGAGCTGCGTGATAGCTGAAGGGAAGATGAGCTTATCATGGGTCGCCGTATCCTTATAGACATCTATAAGGGAGAGTATGAAGTGAGAGGGGAAATCAATGGTAAGATCCTCAATGAGGGAAAGAAAAAAGCAAGCATGAGGCTTTGTGATAGTGTTATAGTGAGACAATGGGTGTATAACAAAAGTCATAACCATGTTAAGGAACCTCGGACCTTTAGCAAAGGCCGAGCAATGAGTGAACCAACGATCACCCCAAGAAGAAGGTGTCTCACAGAAACAAGATGAGAGTTCATCTTAGGACACTATCCTCAGACGCTCGCAACCAAGATAGTCAGGATGCGTTACCCTAAGAATATGTAGTACCTTGGATACAATACTTGGAGTAACTACCATGCATATACCCCGAATGCGAGTGACAAATTAGGGTATAGAATAATCAAATCCATGCATATTGGAGTAGAACTCCTGTATGATCATGGAAGGGCACGTGACCGGGATGCCACATAGTGATTCCCAACCCCTACTGTGGATGACAATGGGTTGATCAGTGTGAGAGAAATTGGACAGAATGACTTGGCCTTCCAAATGAATGCCTCATTATGAAAAGTTCTCAAAGAAGTCCGATTTGGCCTTCTCATCATGGAACCATATGTGAAAAGGAGTAGGGTCAGAAGGAGAAGAAGATGAAGATGCCCCAGAATGAAGAGGGTTTTGAGACGGAACAGATTTACGTTTAGGTGTCGTGATGCAACTAACGTAAGAGGGAGAGAAAGAGAGAAAGAGAAAGACAATCAGAAAAGTACCAAGCAACACATATATCAAAATTTATAGAATTGAAGGTACGTATGCATGAGAATGCATGAACATGTGACATGCTAATATAAATTCATCATGGGCTCAGCCCAATCCAAACCTACTAGCACACAACATAGTAACAAAGTAAACATACATCTAAAATGCATGAAACATTGTTATAATGCATATGTTATGCAATGCATGAAGTTTAAAGATCATTTTAACAAAAACCATCCCAAAATTTTATCAAAAACCTCATCGATTTTGAAAAATCCCAAAAGATTTCAAAAACCCCAAAAGTTAGGTCAAAAGATATGAAATGCATGATTAATGAGTGAGAAAGCATCATACCAAAGAGGAAAGAAGATCTTGAGACCAAAAATATGAGTGTGGAAGAGGTTTGAAGTGAGTGAGAGAGGTTTTGGGAGGTGAAGAGTCTAAAAGTGTCGAGAGAGATCAAGGAAATGAGAGCAGAATGCAATGCCTCTTTATATAGATAGCCTAGCTGTAGAGAGCTATCGAGGAGCTATCGAGATTATTTAAAAATGTTTTTCAAAGAAGAGAAAAACACAAATATGAATGCAATCAAGCATGCTACTCAACCAAAGATCCAAACAACATTTGAAGCTCTCAAAATCATCTCTCAATGAAGAAAAATGTCATGCATTTAGATCCAAAACACACACACACACACTAAATAAGTCTAACCAATTTTATATTTTAAAAACAAGTTATAACAGTTTAGTGAGCATACATTAGCATATGTAAACCTTGTGATGGCCAAATCACATTGTACCTACACATGTATCAAAAGTAGCAAAGAATATTGGGTGTTGTGTGTGAAAACATCACAAGATTGCATAAATGTCTCTATGTTATGACGATTTGAGATATGAGTAAATCAATTTAACTCACACACGATCATAATTGTTTGATAGTGACTATCACCTTCGAGGTAAATCCTATAACTCTCACATCTCCTAGAATACATGCTTGCAATCATGTTTTGAAACATTTTGATATTTTTGCTTTTATTTTTCTTTGCATATTTTTCTTTTATTCAGCATATCATGCATAGGCATATAAGAGAGAAAAAAGAAATACCCAATTATGTTAAGCTTTTTGACATTGCACTTTCACTATGCCGAAGCATACAGGTGTCATTTCATGATTAGCGGGCAACAATGGTGAGATGGTTATTTATGTTTTTCTTTTAATTACAAGAGATTACTTAATCTTACTCATCCCAAACAAAAAGCCACAAAGCTCACTTGCTTAGTTGTGCATAGAGATGCTCATCTAAGCTACAAGAGATACAAAGTTTAGAAAAGTTTGTTTCATTGGTCATTCAAGGTACAAAAGTACCAATGTACACATACACACACTGTTTTTGTATGTTTCTAATTTTTCAATTTTTTATTTTATTTTTATGAATGAAAAACAAAATAAAAACACAACTGAAAAACAACCAAACAAAAACATGTCAAATAAAGCATTGCATAAAAACTAGACTGTCTCAAATAAAAAATCAAAACACACAAGTGATGCAAACATAACAAAAAGAGGGAGAGAGAAAAAGTGACTAAATCACTTGGAGCCCTATTCCTTCCATACCTTGGAAGAACCTTTCCTTTGAGCAAAGCCTTGAACCAGCGGTGAGGGGGAAGAATTGAAACCGTTCAAATTCGAAAGGAACATGAAGGCCTTGAGGAGATCTCCAAGGGGAGCAAGAGAGGATGAAAGTTGATTCTGGTTTCCTGACGAAATCATGTTGTTGCTTTGTTGAGTGGCTAACCACTTATAGCAATTTGGTCGAGTATGTCCAGCTGTGCCACAATGATGACAGAGATGCTGCTTCTTCTCTTTAGACTTTTGAGCATTACTTTTCTTGGCCCTAGGATTTTTGGTTTCTTTCTTAGCAAACTTAGGGGGTGCTCCTAAGATAGATTTACCCTTGTCTATGTTCTCACTAGCTATCACATTTTTAACATCATTATTCTCAAAATCAATATTGTTAGCAAGGAAAACAAAAACAGTAGTACTAGAAGAAGCAATATTAGAAGAAGAAAAATCGTACCCTAAACCGGTTCGATCGAAAGTAGATTTTTGCATGCTGAGAATCTCATCAAACTTTGCACTCGAGGTCCTCTCCAACTGAGCTCTCACTTGAAATAGTTCCACTTGAAGCTTCTTGGTCTTCTCAACCAAGAAATTGTTTTCAAACTTCAGTACTTCAATAGTCTAATTTGCTTCATCAAACTTTGTGGAGAGTTGTTCTCGTTCAAGCTCCACATCACTGAGCTTCTTGGTGGCCAACCTATACAGCTTCTCATGTTTCTCCGAGACCTTGTATAACTTGGCATAGGCTGTGTGGATGTTATCTTGCTTATCCATCTTCTCAAATTTTGACTCCACCAAGTTTTCTTCTTCATCCACATCTTCCACAATCCCTTTAGTAGGATTGACAGTGGCGGTGAATGCATTTAGGATTCTGTCATCCTCATTTTCAAAATCATCCTCAGGTTCGGTGTCACTAAAGGTTGCAGTAAGTGCCTTACTTTTCCCAATAGACTCGAGATAAGTAGGGCACTCTTGTTTCATTTGACTGAATCCCTGACACCCGAAACACTTGGATCCTGAGGGAACAGTGTACTGACCGCCATCCCTAGCATTTTTCTTCCCTTTGTCTTGGCTCTTAGACTGTGAAGAACTAGATTGCCTACGGTCCTTGTTGAAACCCTTTGCATTGGCATTCTTCATGAACTTCTTGAACTACTGGGTGATGTAGGACTTCATTTTAGAATCTTCATCCGTGTCACTGCTCTTGGCCTTTAATGCCATGCTCTTGCCCTTACTTGACTTCCCGATCCTAGACAAATCTAGCTCATAGGTCTGCAGATTTCAAACGAGCTCTGTCAAAGGAATCTTGTCAATATCCTTTGATTCCTCAATGGTGATGATCTTGGCATGAAATCTCTCGGGCAGAGATCTAAGCACCTTTCTCATAATTTTGGGTTCGGGAATGGTTTCCCCAAGATTGAAGGCTGAGTTCACTATGTCCTTGAGCCTGGCATAGAACTCATAAAATGACTCATCTTCCTCCATCTTGATTTCTTCAAAGCTAGTAGTGATCCTCTGAAGCTTCGAATCCTTGACAGCCTTGGTTCCTTCATAGGTTGTCTAGAGAATGGTCCACACCTCCTTTGTAGTTTCAATGGAGGAGATCTTCTTAAACTCCTCATTTGTGAACACATTGAATAAAGCATTCAATGCCCTGCTGTTGAAGTTTGCCACCTTAATCTTTGCATCATCCCAGTCAGCTAACGCTTCCTTCAGCTTGGTCCAGCCTATCTCCACAACTTGCCACACCTTCTCATCTAAGGACTACAAGAAAGCTCTCATGCGTACTTTCCAGTATGCATAGTTAGTTCCATCAAATAAAGGAGGTACAATAAGTGACTGTCCTCTATCCATGACAAACAAGGGTCAATGGATCTCACAACAAAGATTAAACCCTAATTAGAGTGTACCTACTCTGATACCACTTGATAGGCCAAAAATGTATTGACCCCTTGTGATGAATTAATCAATTAATTAGCCAAGTGAATTAATTAGGTTCAATTACATGCAATGAGCATGGAAATACAAACAAATCACCAAATAACTAAATATGCAACGGAAATTAAATGACACGGTGATTTGTTTACAAATGGGGAAAACCTACATAGCAAAAACCCCACTAGGTGATTTTAAGGTCACCACTCCCGAGAATCCACTATTATCAAAACAAGCGGTTGCAAGTAATGGAATCCCAATACCTTTTACCAACCTACAATTGAACCCTTACCCCAATACCCAATTGGACCTGTTCTGTAGTGACAATCTCTCCTTGTATTGCACGGCTCCTAGTACGTGATTAACCAAAAGATGCGTGGATCCTAGTACTCGACTTTATCACCAACTTGAGAAAGATGTTGGTTGAAGATCACGAAGTTTCTTGGTCATAAAACCCTACGGTGTACAAACACATTAGCTTCTTCAAGAACTAGGGCAAACTAGGTTTCCGGTCACATTTGAGGAATTATGCTCTTATGCAATTGTGCTCTTGACTGTGCAACCTGATGCAAAATAATCCTTATATATGTTTAGGGTTGTGAGAAAAGAAAGCCCAAACACATACTCACGGATTGGATGAAAAACAGCTCTGAAAAGCTGAGTTTAATAAACTTTGATAGATAGCCATCTATCGAGATAGCTATCAAGCCACGAGCTTCTGCAGCTTTTAAACCTTGAACTTGATTCTTGGACAGACTTGCATGGCTTTAATACTTGATCTTGAAACCTTGTTTCTTGAAGTATTAAACACATCCTAGATCTACCCAATTACAAGTAAAGTGCGTTTTGTCAAAGGATTGGCCAATACAGAAAATGTTGACATATGCTCCTAACATCCAATCACATATGTCCTAACACAACTCCCTAGAACTAGGTGAAGTCGTCACCCTACGTGTCCGTCTAGAATGTCAGGCGATGGACCCATGGAGTGAAGGGGCAGTTGATGGTGATAAATCTCAAAGCAGACGGATCCAATTAACGAAGGCAGTCCTAAGCGACGGAAATCCTAGTACATAAATATCTTGCAAAAGTGGTCTCCAAGAATCCTAGTACGGAAATATCTTGCATTCTACATCCAACCATAATTAGAGGAATCCCTACCAGGAAAGGATCTCATAAATTACGAACATTAATGTGAATCTTCTCTACAAGGAAATACCTTCTCTGCCAAGAAGCAGAGGTTAGCTCTACACTACTATAAAAACCGCAAAGCCCTCATAAATCAAGGTACGCATAATTCCCCTAGCTCTGGCACTCTAGAGTTGTAGAGATTCCCTTTCTAACTTAATCTTTGGATCGTCTTTGGCCGGTACCACACTGGTACTCTCTATAAGGTCTTCTTTGTGTTTGTGTTTCGCAAGTTTCATCAAGAGAACGTAAGGACTGTTCAGCTCACTGACGATTTTCCATATCATCATGTATCTATCTTAAGTTATTGCTACCAACTTTAGTCCAACATTAATTTTGAAATCCAATCTGGTCCAAAGAGTCTTTAACTTTGAAGATCTTCAATAAAGTGCGAAAATTCTTAGGTAGCACTAATTTAAAATTTTCTCTCTTTTTTTTTCCCTATAAAATTCTTTATCAAGTTAATGCATGTTTGTGTTTAGGCAACATTTTTTTTTGGAATTATTTTAATAATTTATTTATTGTCATCTATATTACTATTTAAGAGGCTTCCCTTGTTTGGACTGGATTTTTTTGTTCAAAAAATACCCCTGCAACCTAAATTTAAGTAGATATTAAGCTTGAAGATAACATAGTAAAAATACATCTTTAACTCTCACCTATAACCTTGCCTACAAAATAGGCAATTTTTAACTCCCACGTTTAACTCCAAGCATTACTCCATTTTTTCACTTTTCTTTCTTCAATTTTTTTTTCTTCCTTTATCAATACTTAACTTTTTTTTTTCTTTGCATAAAAAAAAAAAACTTAATTTTTTTTTTCAATACTTGGTTTCCCTCAATCTCATCTCACATTTGGTTTTTTTTCCCCCTAAAATATAGTAAAAAGTACAAATCAATCATATCCAAAAGAAATCCAAAAAATTTCAAATACCACGTTCAAAACCCACATTCAACTTCTATAAAAAAAAAAAAAAAAAACCCACGTTCAACTTTTCCCTAAAAAATTCCCAATATATATATATATATATTCCCTAAAAAAAAAAAAAACCCTACTTTCAAATATTTAACAAAACTTTCAGATAACTAGGGCTAAAAAAATTGAAGTTAAAAAAAAAATTCATAAAATTTTAAATACCACATCCACAATTTTATTAAAAAAAAAATACCACATCCAAAGTCCAAACTCAACCCAAGTTCATGTTTTTATACAATTATATATATATATATATATATATATATATAAACCACGCAAAAAGTGTATGTGCTTTGAAATTCAAATTCTTATATAAAAAAAGAAAAACAACATTTAGATCTTTAACAAAAAATTTCGGATCTACTTTACTAAAAAACTGAAAGTAGTTAAAAATCTATCCCAACTTAAACTGTTATCAAAATATACAGCTTTCTACCCTTTCAAGTTACAAACATTTAATTCATTCTCGAAAAAAAAAAAATTCAAAAATTTAATTGAATAGAGAGGTTGACCTTCCCCAATATATATATATATATATATATATATATATATATGTATGTGTGTGTGTGTGTGTGTGTGTGTGTGTGTGTTTATCAAAAAAAAAAAAAAAAAGAGGTTGACAGTGGTTTGTGGGCTATGAAGGATTCTTGGTTAGTGTTCGTAATGGCTAATTTGATATGGTCATAAGCCTGTAATGGAGGCTAATTTAGGATTTCATCATTGCACAAATATGGGAGCAGAATTTGAGTTCTAGCCAAGGGGGTTAATTGGTGGGGTGAGTGTTTAGAGGTATGGGTTTTTACAGATTTTGTGAGCGTGTGTGTGTATTTTTTAAACCTTCTTTTTTCGCTATCGGATTTGAATTCAAGTATATGCATTTTATTTTATGTTATGTCATATGTGTCTCATGTATTACATATTACAAAATCAAAAAGTTTGTGTTCAAGAGAAAATGAATTTGAGATAGAGTTTTGGTGATTTTTCTATGTACAAGTTTTAGTGTGTAGATCAAAAAATGTGATTGGTGTTAATTTGGCTCACTGTGAACACTTACCATTACGTTGGATTTATATGCATTTATAAACTTTATGATATATATTCTTATTTGAAGGACTTGCCTAAGGAGTGCATTGGTTGACTAAGATTATGACTTCAGAGGGATTAAAGAAGAAGAATATACAAGATAAATACATGTTTGTATCACGTACAAAACATACGCAATGGAAACTTAATAGATCTACTTCATTCGCAATTGATAACATGCGCTATGTAAGTTTCAGAATTTAAGAAAAAGAGAGTGTACCTTGGTGTGGTGAATTTCAAAACAAAGATCAGAAGCACTTGGTAACACTTTTAATCTTCACTCCAATTCCACTAATGCCCAAGAAGTGTGGTCTCTCAATCAGTTTTCCAAGGGAGAATTAGAGAGAGAGTGACTTACACTTATACACCATTTCACAAGAGTGTTGTTCCTTAATAAAAATTCTGTATGTTTCTCCCTTTGTATCTAATTGATTATCTAATTGGGCTAGCCTTTTAGGCTTTTCCAATTGGGCTTAAGTATGTGGCTTGGAGTAGGGTCAAAAGGGACCAATAAGACACTAACTCCAGTGGGCCTTGGGCTTTTCTATCAACTCTTGACATGTCCAAAGTTACCATTAACTATATTTAATACCACTATATAAATATAGTTGCACTCTAGGACTTGTTTATAAATTATATCTCAAGACTTTATTGTACATGTAACCCCTTCATAAAATATTCGTAGTAATACAAAGTCACGAATATAGACTGCCACTTTGTAGATTACTACATTTTAATTTTTTGAGTACCCGGTTTAATCCTTTAAGTTATTCATCATATATTTATGAAATCCAATTTAATAAATATATACTTTAGTAACTCCTTACTAAAGTGGTTAGGCCTAATACTCTGAATGACCAAACCCATTAAACTTATCTCAAGGGAATATTTTGTATCTCCGTTAAGAGACTATGAATTCCATCTTGAGAATATATGTTCCATCAACACTAAATGTGGTTGCCCAACATACTGAGGTTTTGATCGTATCTTTAGACCTCACTCCTGATATATCAAAGCAACCTACACCTTATGATCAAGTCCATTATTCTCTTAGGATTAAGAGTTCATGCAAATATAAGTCATGAGTTTATTATTCATTTGATAGTCGTTAGGAGAATAACAAATTAGTAATGTTCCTAGTGCTTTATGTAGATGATATTCTGCTTATTGGAAATGATGTATGGGTAATGTCATCGGTTAAACTTTGGTTGTTAAGCCAATTTGATATGAAGGACTTGGACGAAGCTAACTATATTCTAGGGATCAAGCTTTGATGAGATCGAAAGAATATGATGTTAGGCTTGTCACAAGTTGGATATATAGATAAGATTCTAGAACGGTTTAGCATGCAAAACTCCAAGAAAGGATTACTTCCTTTCAGACATGGAGTTCCTCTATCTGATGACCAAAGGCCTAAGACTCTTGAGGAAGAAAACATGATGAGACAAGTTCCTTATGCTTCTGTGGTAGGAAGTCTCATGTATGCCATGCTTTGTACTAGACCGAATATTTGTTATTCAGTTGGCATGGTCAGTCGATATCAATCAAATCCACGACCAAAACATTGGCAAGCTGTAAAGCATATTCTCAAGTATCTAAAGAGAACGAGAGATTATATGCTTGTTTACCGTTGTGAGGATTTGATTCCTATAGGCTATACAGATTTAGATTTTCAATCGGATCTAGACTTCAGAAAATCCACGTCGGGTTGTGTTTTCACTTTGGGAGGTGGAGCCATAAGTTGGAGGAGTGTTAAGCAATCTTGTATTGCTGACTCCACCATGGAAGCCAAATATGTTGCTGCTTATGAGGCGACAAAGGAGGTTGTTTGGCTTAAGAAATTCCTTTCTAATCTTGGTGTTATAGGAATTGAGCAAGTTCCTATTACATTGTTCTACGACAATAGTAGAGCGGTTGCACAATCCAAGGATCCAAGGAATCACAAGAAAGGAAAGCAAATTGAGAGAAAGTATCACATCATTCGAGACATTGTTGCTCATGGATTAAACTGGGTACTCAAGGGGTTGCATGTACAATAAAGTCTTGGGATATAATTTAATAGATAAGGCCTAGAGTGCAACTATATTTATATAGTGGTATTAAATATAGTTAATGGTAACTTTGGACTTGTCAAGAGTTGACAGAAAAGCCCAAGGCCCATTAGAGCTAGTGTCTTATTGGTCCCTTTTGGTCCCACTCCAAGCCACACACTTAAGCCCAATTGGAAAGGCCCAAAAGGCTAGCCCTATTAGATAATCAGTTAGAAACAAAGGGAGAAACATACAAAATTTTTGTAGAGAATTGCAAGAACACTATTGCGAAGTGGTGTAAGAAGTGTAGACACTTTGACATTCTCTCTTTGGAACTGATTAAGAGACCACACATCTTGGGCGTTAGTGGAATTGGAGTGAAGATTGAAAGTGTTCCCAAGTGATTTTGATTTTCGGTTTTGAAATTCACTTCTCCAAGGTACACTCTCTTGTTCTTATATTCTGAAACTTATATAGTGCATGTTAACATTTATGAATGAAGTAGATCCATTATTTTTCCGCTATGTACATGCATTTTTCCATCAATCTGTTCATTCGATATTGCTTCATCTCTAGAATCTTGGCTTGGTGACCATCCCACCCTCAATCAAATCTTAAGTCTCACGCTTCAACCTAAAAAAATTATTTGTCATGTGTCCTAGCTTCTGGTGAAAAGCACAATACTCATTCATGTTCCAAGTTTTTGGGATTGAATTTGGAAAAAGAGTAGATTCAAGCGGCTTGAGGTTACCCTTTTTATATAAGATTTCAAGGGCCTCTAATAATGATACGTGAATGTCATCAAATTCTTTTCTCTCTTTAAGGGTATCAATGGCAATAACTTTCTTTCTATCTTTTGGCTTGCCAATCACATCCTCGGCTTGTGGACCATGTATTTCTTCAAGCTTTTGTAGTCGAGTGCTTACATCCTTTGTAGGCTATAACTTTCTTTCGTGTCCATGATATCAATACTTTTGTTCATGCTCTTTGTTGCTTCTTGGTATCTTCCTTAGTGAGTAGATCTTTACAAGATTAGGGATGTGCTTTGAGAATATTTTAGGTTTCCTTGAAAATGAATTCAATCAAATAAGCATGTACTCCTAATGACTTAAAGCTTTGGACCCAACGTCTTAATCAACTTTTCTTGCTTGCATCCAAATGTGGACTACATGTATGCCTTATTCATAGTCTAAGTCTTTTATCATTTCATTATCTTGGACCTAGAAATAGAATGAGCTACATCAATCTTTCAAAATTCATTTTTCCCCCTATGCTTAAAAACCAATTACATTATTCACATCTCTCATTGTCTCTCATTTCCTCATTTGAATCCAAGCCCGAATTTCATTTCTTTCTTTTTCTTTTCTTTTCTTTTCCTTTTATGGGATTTGGATCCAATTACAAGTCACTCATCTTGCCCCCTCATCCTCATTTGGGCTTAAGCATAGGTTGTTCATGAATTTTGCAAGGTTAGTCCACATCTTGTGCTCTATTAGAGCTTATGAAAACGGTCTCATCAACAATTTAAACACAAAGATTAATGCCCCATTTATAATGCAAGCCCATCATGCATTGGAAAATTTCTTTTCTCATGAAAAACCTTATTTGAACTTGTATTTAAAATGAGCCATGACATTTAGAAGCCAAAATCTTTTTTTTTCTTTTACTGATTTTTTTTGGATTTTTTTATTCCTTTTGAAGAAAAAAAATGTGACCAAGTTTTATCTCTACCTATCAAAACCTTTTATTTATCCAAAACAAAACCCATCTTGAATGTTCACTCTCCTCCCTTATGAGGGCCTTGCCTTTAATTTTAAAAGTTTGATTTATTGTTATCTTTCATTCTCAAATGGGCCTTGCCCCTAGTTTGAAGGTTTTGATCAATGGGTTCAAAAAGATTTCCTCTTTTAATCCTTATTGGTCTCTTGGTGAGCCTATCCATGTATTTCGATTTTAGGGTTTCAAAATTTTACGAAAGCATCGATTGGTTCATAACTTTTCAATAAAGTCTATAACATACTCATGATCTTGTGCTTTCTTACTTTTGAAAATGATTTTTGAATTTTGATCCAAAATCTAGGGTATGTTATGACTTCATGACCCAATGCCCTCCTCTAAAGCCTATGGTATACTCATGATCTTGGGCTCTCTTGATTTGATTTTTTTTTTGAATGGGCCAAAAACTTAGGGTGTATCATCGCTTTGTGGATCGTCTCTTATCTTTTGTATTTTTCTTTTCAATTTATTTTCTTTCATTTTTTTATTTGAAAACTTTTTTTAAAAAAAATTCCTTTCATAAAAAAATATTTACAAAAGATTTTTTTTTTAAATTCCTTTCCTTAAAAAAATTTTCTGTGCAAAATATTTCTTTTCTTGAATTCCTTTTCTTTACAAAATATTTTTTTTTTTTTGAAGATTCCACTTCTAAAAAATATTTATAAAAGATTTTTTTTGAAAACTTTTCCTCTTTGAAAAAGACTTTCTTCTTTTTGAAAATTTTCTTTTAGGCTAAAGCAAACAAAGATCAAACGCATGCACTTGGGCTTCCTTATGAATTGGATCTAGGGTTACACTATGTGTGGGTAAGGCCTTTAATGCTAAAGGGACAAGATCAATAGGTCACTCACTACCTTGGATCAATAGGTAGGCCATGATTCCAACCTTGGGTCGAAATGGACCGTAATGGATTGGTGGTAAACCGTTAATGTACTTAAAGTCCATGATAAGCAATGGTGTGGATTATAAATTGGTTGGATGAACTTCAGAAAGTCTTGGCCCAAATGGACTCTCCACTTTCCCACTCATCACCAACCATGGCAAAGGGACAAAAGAAGCAAGTGAAAGTGTGTGCAAAACCATATTAAAAAAGCCTTTGTTAGGATTAAGAAATGGAACACATTGGAGTCAAACTCTTTATCACCAGTGGAGTCACCACTATGGGTGTAAGCGCTCATGATTGGCTTTTGGGTTTCCCTTAATCTGTGGGAAGTACGCCTCGGCCAAAGGTGGACAATGGCCGAGGGTGTAAATGGAGTCGCCACCTAGATTAGGTGTAGGAACCATAAATATAGCGCCCTTGTGAAAGGACTGATCTTCACCAAAGCACATGTCCAAAGTTTAGGTATGGGGATGGGAAGGTGTTAGGCACCCAATCCCACTTGACCCGTAGGTTAGCATTCACTCATTGTGTTCCAAATCCTAATCCCATCAAAGGGTTTTCTAATATGTTATTCTAAACTCACACACACTAACACGCATCTAACATCAAAATATAGCAAATGTCCTACACTCATCAATAGCATAAAAACCCTACTATTCATCTAACAAAAATATATCCAAGGGCAGCAAGCACATCACAAAATAGCAACATCAACAAGGCATTAACATCAAGCATATCCCAAACATCCAAGCATAGCATCATGGCATCAACCAAGCATATTTATCATGTTTGTAAACCATATCATGCTCATCATCTAAATCAAATCTATGCTCAAGTAATTACGCATGACTTACCTCACTTACCTCACAGCACCACAGCACTTATGCATCAATGCATGTTCATGTTCATATTGTTCATTCAAGATATAAATCCTAATTATCAAATCAACAATTAAAGCATATGAAACATGTTATTCTACTAACCCTAATGCTAAATATGTGAAAACTAGACTCAACAAGACCTAAACATGTGATTAAAACTAAGTGAAACAAATAAAATAGTAAGAACCCTAAATCTGAGTTTTTGGACACGAGTATGCATGCACATACACGAAGTATGCGTATACATGCCTTGAGTATGCATACGCGTGCATGAAGCACGCAGATGCATATATGCCCAGAAACACGATTTTAGAACAACAAACAAAACAACAATTTAACAAACCCTAGCATTCTTCTAATATAAAACTAAAAAACCTAAACGAAAAACAAAGATATCAATGATAAACAAAATAAATCATATTCCTAAACATGTATTAGACCTAACAATAAACAAAGTAACACTTAACACATCAAAACATGTTCATCAATATATCCAATTATTCAACTCTCCAATCAAAATATGGTGAGACACAACATATCAAAACCAAACAAATCCAATCAAATTTCTAAGCATGTATAACATATAAATCAATTTAAGAACAACAAGAACACAAGTTATAAAAATCCAAATTAAGGAAGAGCCGTGAAAAGAGGTTCACCATGCTTATGGAACACAACTTGGTTGATATTTAACCAGTCCTTTAGTGCCTACACAACAAGATCATATAATAATCAAGGGAATCAAAGTATTCAATAGTTCAAAGCTAATCACAACTCAAATATATATATATATATATATATATATATATATATATATTCTTGAAAATATTGTTTGAAAATGTTTTGAAAGAAATTAGAAAATAGTTTCTACCATAAGACCACTAGATAAAGGTTTTTTGAAAAACCAAAAAACGTGCTAACTATTGTGAGTGTAGAAAAATCAGAGAAAGAAAGTGTTTTGGAAGAGTTTAGGTCAAAAATCAACTCTCTCTAGCTAAGTTTCAAGTTTGGAGGTATAAGGTTGTATTTAAATGTTTAAATTAGGGTTTTTGGGGCCTTTTAGATGCCTTTGAACGTTCCTAAGAGTCTAGGGGCTGGCCCAGAAAATTGATCTACGTACGCATGGTCAGGGCATGCATATGCATGTATGATTCATGTGTACACATGCTTCCCCCAAACACCCAAATTTTGACAACTCTGATAGCCCGACTTTAAACAGCTATAACTCACTCAATATAAATCCAAATTAGGCAAATTTTATGTTCAAATTTAAGCCCAGGATGTCTACTTTCTAATGAAACAAACTCACTCAAATATTCTTTGTAGATCAAATGTCATATTCAAAGGAGTGAGAAAATTTCATTTTTAAACATCGTTTTCAAAGAGATTCGAGCACTTTTGAGTTGTAATTACTTCCAAACTATCAAAATAACTTCAATTACCTTTTGTAGACATGTCAAGCCATCATTGGGACCAGGGAATAAATTTTATTAATTGGGTACAAAATGAGGAGTCTATAGGATCGGTCAAACAACATCATCATGAGTGCCATAAGGAGGAGATTTGGATCTTTTCGATGATCCACATTCCCCTCCTTGATTCTTGTTTCTTTCATATTTTCTTGTTGCTTTTTACTCTTTAATATGTTGTTTCTATATCATATCATGTTCTGTGTTTGTTGTTTGATTTACTTTCCTTGTTTTGTTTCAAATGTGTTAAATCCCTAGAATCTGCCTTAGGGTGCATACCTATGAGATTAGGTGCATATGCATCATCTTCTCTACATATGCGCTCTTTAGTTGATTAGGGTTCTTGTTTTTGTTGCTTTTTCAGGGAATCTAGCTTGAAACCCAGATGCATATGCTGGTAGAGGGATGCATATGCACTCTTGTTACGGCATACGCCAATCTAGGCAAAACCCAGATTTCTTTCCTTTTTGTACTTTATTAGTTTTAATGCATGTTTTATTATCTTCCCTTATTTGCTTTATTTGCTTCAAAAGCATATTTTCTGACTTTTTTTGGTTTCTTTTTGTATCATATGTAATATATTGAAAATACCAGAAATACCTAAAACTCTTGTTGTTAGTCTTGTTTCCTTTTTATTTTCTAGGGTTAATTAAAATGGTCATAAAAATCTAAAGGTGATAACCAAGGAAAATAATTAAGCATTAAATGGAAGATATTTTCTAAAAGATAAAATTCTAACTCTAGATTAAAATCTTTCCAAGTTGGTTGCAATTAAACTTTAATGACAAAAGATATTTGAATTTAAACTTAAAACTCAATGAAGGAAAAGATAAGTGATTGATGAGGTACTAATTACAAATCTCTCCTAAAAAGGCTTAAAGGTTTTAACTCCAAAATAGTTGACAATCAAGAGATCACATTGCCTAATATATTGAACATAGTTGAACTTGAATTTAAATGTTAATTAGGAAAGAACAAAGCATTTGATGGCTTATTTAATTTGATGATCCTTCCTAAAAGACTTGGGTATTCGAATTCAAACTAATTTGATATTTAAGGTAATCAAAATCAATTAATTAAAGAACACTTTTAATCTTCACTCCAATTCCACTTTATGCTCAAGAAGTGTGGTCTCTCAATCAGTTTTCAAAGGAGAATAAGAGAGTGTCTCACACTCACATGTACACCATTTCATGTTCTTACAAAAATTTTGTATGTTTCTCTCCTTATAACTGATTATCTAATTGGGCTTGCCTTTTGGGCCTTTCCAATTGGGCTTTAGTGTGTGGCTTGGAGTGAGACCAAAATGGACCAATAAGACACTAGCTCCAATGGGCCTTGGGCTTTTCTGTCAACTCTTGATAAGTCCAAAGTTACCATTAACTATATTTAATACCACTATATAGTTGCACTCTAGGCTTTATTTATAAATTATATCCCAAGACTATATTATACACACAACCACTTCATAAAATATTCATAGTAATACAAAGTCATAAATGTAGACTGCCACTTTGTAGATTACTAAATCTTAATCATTGAGTACTCGGTTTAATCCTTTAAGTTATTCATTATATATTTATGAAATCAAATTTCATAAATATATACTTTAGTAACTATTTACTAAAGTAGTTAGGCCTAACATTCTGAATAACACACCCATTAAACTTATCTCAAGGGAATATTTTGTATCTCCGTTAAGAGACTATGAATTCCATCTTGAGAATAAGGTTTTGACCGTAACTTTAGATCTCACTCTTGATATATCAAAGCAACTTACACTTCATGATAAGGTCCATTATTCTCTCAGGATTAAGCGTTCATGTAAATATAAGTGTCGTGAGATTTATTATTCAATTGACAGTCGTTAGAAGAATAATAAATCTCACTGCGATCCAGTTCAATATGTCTTAACTCTTAAAACATATCAACATACCAGCTAGAAGTCTCCATTTCCATGATCAAGACAAATAATCTTAGTTGATATGTTATAGTCTTCGCAGATGAAATGCCCAATTTCATCACCGATTATGAACTAAAATTCTGAGTTTACAAAGAACTTGTGATTTATATCTTCTGTTACTTTTCATATAAATCACATACTATGCATCTCTTGGACTAAGATAATGTCCCATTTGTTCATTTATAGATAGTCTCATATAATTAAACAATTTAATTATTTTTGACATGCCAATAAATTGGATTTTAGGGCATAAACCCCAACACGCACGTGTTGATGGAGAGGTGGAAACTGAAAGTTAGGGTGATGATGACCAAATGCCATCACTTGAGGATGCTTGTGACGATGATGTGGAGTGTCCATTAGAGGGTGAGTCACTTGTGGCTAGGCGTGCTTTATGTGCCCAAGTCAAAGAGAATGACATGGAACAATAAAGGGAGAACATTTTTCATACTAGATTCAACATCAACAACAACGAAAAAAGCTATTTTTTAGCTCCATACGATTTAATAGCTACTTTTCCTATTCTGGAGCTGCTAATTTCAGACCAAATCAACCTTAATTTAGGGCTTCTATTATATAGTACGATTTATATTTCCCTATTTTTAGTCATGTCTTATAAATAGCATGCATTCATTGTAATGGAGGATTATTGAATAAAAAAACGAGAGGTTTTTTCTTCTTCTTTTGGTTCTTCAAGAATTGTGAACTTATCAGGGATTCTTCCTTGTGGCATTCAAATTATATACATTCGGTTTGTGGTTCAGCTATAATCATTGGGTTGAGGTTTGTTACTTATACCTTTGATTTGCGTTTCATTTATAAACGTTGGGTCGGGGTTTCTATCAAAATCTGAATTTTTAGCTTTCTTGGGCAAGTATTCCAATATTATTTGTTGGGACTCAAAGCGTGTCGATTGAGGTTCGCATCACTGGTGGCCCTTAAATGGTCGCTGAGCACTCTTTCACCTATAAAATGCCCAAAACATCCTCTTCCAGATAAGATTTTGGTGGGGACAAAGTTTAGGGTCTTAGAGCATCTTTTCTGGGCAGTTATCTCTTGCTTTTCTCTACATTTCTCTCCCAAAAGCACATCAAAACCTTTGATTCCTTTCTTCTCTCGACAATCAAGAGGTAGTGTTCTTGCACTCTTTCCTTTCCTTGGTCTTAGGACCTTGGATTTGAGGTTTAAAGGGTGTAGATGTAGCTTTTTAGCTACAATCTACACCGTTGGCTTTATCTTGTTTTATAATATGCTTTATTGCTTTTCCTAGCATTTTCTTGTTTTCTTTGGGCTAGGATGTGCCTAAATGTTGTGTTTGTGCTTAGATCCATATGCCTTTTTAGCATGCTTATGGTTAGATCCATGTGTTTATATGCTTTTTGCCATGCTCTTGCTTAGATCCATTTGTTTATGTGCTCCTTGCAATGTTTTTACTCATATCTACATCTTTGTGTGCTTCTTGTCATGTTCATGTGTCTAGAACTACATGTTGGTTGCTATGCACATCAACAACAAGCCTCTTCAAGCCCAATAGCTCTGCCAGCCTCTTGCAGTAGCGAGATTGAGTTAGTGGTTGATAAATCCGACTCATAGGGGTAGGAAGAGAAAGAAAGTGATCATACTCCTCCACCATCTCTTGAGCACCCTCTCATGAAATGTCTCCTGCTTAAGCTCCACCACAGTATCATAAGTCTTGAGCCTAAGAACATCCTTTCTTAGATCTGAAAGAATCTGATATCTGATGTAGATCTGTGCAGAAAAGGATAGAAAAATGATGTTTCTAAGAGTTTTCAGTGAAGAAAAAAGGTAGGAGAAGACCCCTGAAATCGTAGACTAGAATATGGAAGGTCTGAGGGGCACCCAGACTTTTATGCATGCTTCCTAAGGCTAGCGCACATTGTGTGGCTGCCACACCTTGGGACAGGTGCTAAGGCTTTTCAACCCCTCGACATAAACCCACACATATTTTAAAGCTTTAATCTAATGGATGAAAGGTTTTGGATAGCTATGGAGCAAAGATTCCCTCTATTTTCGCACTAACAGTGGTGCATGATAGGCTCTACAGCAAAACTGGTCCCTCAAGAGATTTTTCACACAACTAAGACCGTACAAAGCCTACACTAGGGCATTTTATTTTTGCGTGTCTTGTTCAGCGTCCCGGAATATCTTGAATCTCATTTTTGAAACCCAGTTCACTTGGTTTAAGGGTCGGTTCAGCTCTCGTTGTCAAAACATGTAATGGGACAATGCCAAGGCCATTCTCGGTCGTTGATAACGATCCATCCAGCATGGTATGAAAGTAGCAGAAGTCATTTCCCACATGTAATTCCTTAAAGAAACCTTTCTCGAAGCACTGGTTAGTTCAGTTGGTAACTGAGTCAATCAACGCATTCTGCCGCACAGCGAGTTCAAAATCCCCCTTAGGAAATCCATGATCATCATTAGGGTTGTCAGGAAACCCATATCATCCAGTGCGATTTTAATCTTGCTTCAAGTCGGTTGATTAGTTTAGAACCACTTAAAACCCTACATTGGGGCAGTTTATTTTACGTGGTTCAGTCCATTTTTTGCTAATCAATATGCTCAAGAACGAGTCCATCCAACTAGGAACCTTTCCTCTCATGTCGAGAACCGCATAAAACCTACATTAGGGCAGTTTCATTTCATGCGGCCTCTCTTTTTTCCATATCCCTTAGCGGGTCAATCAATATCAGATTTTATTGGTAAAACCATGAAAATACAATGCGATGCAAATGAAACAATGCATGGATAACAACAGTGGTACCACAGGCTTATCAACTCTAATGCCCTACTAGAATCATACATCCGAGCCTACCAATAAGCAATATCTAGAATCATACATATAAGGCCGACCAAGAGGCAATGTTCATACATATGTTAGGAGCCCACCAAGAGGTGATATCAAGAATCATACATTCAAGCCTACCAAGAGGTGATATCAAGAAATATACATCTAAGGCCTACTAAGAGGCAATGTTCATACATACATCAGGAGTCTACTGAGAGTAGATAACATACATCAAGGCCCACAATGGGGCAATATAATACATACATGTCTAAAGCCTATAATGAGGCAATATAAAAATGCAATCCAAGCCTACCAAGAGGCAATCCAATAGATACATGTCTGGCCCACCAAGGGGCAATGTTTACAAAATGGAAGAAAGATGAAACATGCCCGTGCAAGGGCTACATCATAATGGTACAACAATACATGGCTAGCCTAAGGAGACTCATCATCTTTGACGGTATTGCTTGCAAATCACTCGGAGTTGCCGCCATCGGCATCATCACCCCTAGTGGGACTCACAGAAGGACCAGCTTGATCCGCTAAAGAACTTAGGGCATATCCCAAGACTTGAAATGGTGCCTGATCTGGTATAGGGCCTTGTGCCCAATCATCCAAAGGGACAAATCCCCAACTACCGGCCGGTCTTGGAGGAACAGGTATATAGTCTGATTCATGCCATCAAATAGGAGGATCTCTACCAAGAATATAAGGTGCAGGAGGTATAGGCATCCTATG
Organism: Castanea sativa; assembly: GCF_040712315.1. Lineage (NCBI taxonomy): Eukaryota > Viridiplantae > Streptophyta > Magnoliopsida > Fagales > Fagaceae > Castanea > Castanea sativa. Next base: position 45,577,691 of record NC_134013.1, read on the forward strand.
CCCCCTCATCTCGCCAATTAAAACACTGATGCACCTATAGAGCACGCCTATCTCAACCAGGAGTTGGCTCTTCTCTCTCTGTGTGGCAATGGCATGGGGAGCTCTCTCTCTGTCATCGATCCCTCTATCAAGGTAGTGACCTGGCAATCTCCTCTTACACATAGCCATCTCTAGTGGCGGCCGCACCCTCAAGCTCTCTCACCCTAGCCTGTAGGGTATCTACATGTAACCTTAAGTGCGCCTCTGAAGCCCGTCAAGTGCATGCTATGCTCCCGAGCACTCTACCATCACTTATAGGGCAATCATTGATGATAGGTCTGGCCAAGGACTGTAGAAACCAGGTGACATAATCAGTATCCTCTGTAACAAAACCCTCGAAGGAACCTGTCTCATAGTTAGGGTCATCCAAAATCACTACAAAACAAGAAAGCTCACAAGGTGCGTCCCTGGGTACTCTAAAAATCGACATGACCTAATGGAAGGACCTCTTATCCAAGAAGAACTCCCAGCTCGATAATGCTCAGAACTAGCACCGTACACGCGACTAAGCCATAGCAAGAGTGACCTCACACCTAGCCAACAACAGCCCATCATAGGGGTTATTGAGTATCTCGCCCGACACAATCCAACGTAGCACCAATGGTGGATAGCTATGTCAAAACAACTATGGTGATCGTGCAGAGGGACTATGCGTATGCTCTAGGATATATAATTGAAGAAAAACTAGAATACTGTGGACATAGGGCCGAGATGTCCTCATAAGCCCACAACATTAGAATGTGCCAACAACCTTTGATGCTTTTAAAGTTATGTTGAGAAGCCTGCCTCAAGAAAGTGAAGAAGAATCCATAAGAAAGGGATCCCTAATCATAGGCCTCTATATCTAACACTACTTTCATGGCTCCCAGCAGCCTGCAGGTTAACACTGACCTGTTGTTGCTGAATAGGCAACCACCGATGAATTAGAAGAAGAATCGCCAGAGAGCAATGTCATCCAATTGGGCTGGCCTTTCGGGCCTTTCCAATTGGGCTTTAGTATTTGGCTTGGAGTGGGACCAAAAGGGACCAATAAGACACTAGCTCCAATGGGCCTTAGGCTTTTTTGTCAACTTTTGACAGTCCAAGTTACCATTAACTATATTTAATATCACTATATAAATATAGTTGCACTCTAGGCCTTATTTATGAATTATATCCTAATACTTTATTATACATGTAACCCATTCATAAAATATTCGTAGTAATACAAAGTCATAAATATAGACTGCCACTTTGTAAATTACTACATTTTGATTCTTTGAGTACTCTGTTTAATTCTTTAATGTTATTCATCATATATTTATGAAATCTAATTCCATAAATATATACTTTAGTAACTCCTTACTAAAGTGGTTAGACCTAACACTTTGAATAACAAAACCCATTAAACTTATCACAAGAGAATATTTTATATCTCCGTTAAGAGACTATGAATTTCATCTTGAGAATATATGATCCATCAACACTAAATGTGGTTTTCCAACATATTGAGGTTATGATCGTGACTTTAGATCTCACTCCTGATATATCAAAGAAACCTACACTTCATGATCAGGTCCATTATCCTCTTAAGATTAAGAGTTCTTGCAAATATAAATCGTGAGATTTATTATTCATTTGACAGTCGTTAAGAGAATAATAAATCTCACAGTAGTCTAGTTCAATATGTCTTAACTCTTAAAACATATTAACATACAAACTAGAAATCTCCATTTCCATGATCAAGACAAATCATCTTAGTGTTAGGATTAGTGCCCTTAAATCCTATTGTATGATGCTATGTATGACATTATGTATGACATTGTGTATGACTTAATATTGTGATTAATAAAGTTGTTTTATTATTATCTAAAATAATGGTAATATGAATATGGGACATTATCATATAGTCCATGAGATGCATAGTATATGATTTATGTGAAAAGTCACAGAAGATATAAATCACAAGTTCTTTTTAAACTCAGAATTTTAGTTCGTAGTCGGTGATGAAATTGGGCATTTCATCTACGAAGACTATAACATATCAACTAAGATGATTTGTCTTGATCATGGAAGTGGAGACTTCTAGTTGATGTATTGATATGTTTTAAGAGTTAAGATATATTGAACTGGACCGCTGTGAGATTTATTATTCTCCTAACGACTGTCAAATGAATAATAAATCTCACGACTTCTATTTACATGAACTCTTAATCCTGAGAGGGTAATGGACCTGATCATGAAGTGTAGGTTGCTTTGATATATCAGGAGTGAGATCTAAAGTAATGGTCAAAACCTCAGTATGTTGAGCAGCCACATTTAGTGTTGATGGAACATATATTCTCAAGACGGAATTCATAGCCTCTTAACGGAGATATAAAATATTCCCTTGAGATTAGTTTAATGGGTTTAGTTATTCAGAGAGTTAGGTCTAACCACTTTGGTAAGAAGTTACTAAAGTATATATTTATGAAATTAGATTTCATAAATATATGATGAATAACTTTAAAGGATTAAACCGGATACTCAAGAATAAGATGTAGTAATTTACAAAGTAGCAGTCTACATTCATGACTTTGTGTTACTACGAATATTTTATGAAGAGGTTGCATGTATAATAAAGTCTTGGGATATAATTTATTAATAAGGTCTAGAGTGCAATTATATTTATATAGTTATATTAAATATAATTAATGGTTACTTTGGACTTGTCAAGAGTTGACAGAAAAGCCCAGTGCCCATTAGAGCTAGTGTCTTATTGGTCCCTTTTGGTCCCACTCCAGGCCACACATTGAAGCCCTATTGGAAAGGCCTAATAGGCCAGCCCAATTAGATAATTAGTTAGTTATAAAGGGAGAAACATACAAAACTTTTTATAAGCAAAAAAAGGAGAAAGAGGGACATCATTGTGAAATGGTATGTATGTGTGAGTGAAACCACTCAATTATTCTCCCTTGGAAACTGATTGAGAGACCACACTTCTTGGGCGTAAATTGAAATTGGGGTGAAGATTAAAAGTGTTCCCAAGTACTTCTAATCTTTTGTTTTGAATTTCACCACACCAAGATACGCTATCTTGTTCTTAAATTCTGAAATTTACATAGTCCATATTATCAATTATGAATGAAATAGATCCATGTTTGTTACTTCTGCTGTGTGTTTTGTATGAGATACAAAACCAGATTTTCCAACAATTAGTTGATATGTGTTAAGGACATATTTTATGTAGTTGGCTAATCCTTTGACAAAACGCACTTTACTTGTATTTGGGTAGATCTAGGATGTGTTTAATACTCAAAGAACATGCTGTTCAAGTCTAGTATTAAAGCCATGAAAATTGGACCAAGAAACAAGTGAAGAAAAGGTGTTTACTAAAGCTGGACACCTGCTAGACACCTGTGGATAGCTGCTAGACACCTGCTGGACACTTGGTGGATAGCTGCTCGATAGATAGCTATCTATCGAGATTTAATAAGGCTCGACAGATGCTATCTATCGAGGCTATCTATCGAGGTTACGGAAATCAGAATTTTCAAATCTGAATTTTGGGCTAGGCTTTTGTATTTGTGTAGAGTTTCTTTTCTCACAACCCTAGACGTATATAAGGCATATTTTAGAGGCCGTCATATGAGAGAATACAAGAAGAACATATGCAAAAGGTGACTGAAGCCTTATTCTCTCTAGAAGATGCTACTGTGTTTTTACGTCTTAGGGTTTTGTAACCAAGTGCTTCTTGACCTTCATTGTTGATGAAGTGAAGAACTTTACAGCCAACATTCTTCTTTCTCAAGTTGGTGAGTGAGTCACGTATTGGGATTTGTGCAAAGGAGTGAGTCACATACTGGGATCCGTGCATTAAAGGGTGGCGTTCATATATTGAAAAGTTCAGAGGTTCTGAAGTGGTAGAAGGTTTCTGCTGTGAGTTCATCTACGGGGATTGTAGAGTCTAGGGACAAAGGTTTTGTACTAGATCTGAAACTTCTCTTTACTATAGTGGATTGCTTTTCGGGAAGGTTTCCCCCAAGGTTTTTTACTGTGAAACTGGTTGGTTTCATTGGTTTTCCTGGGTCATCATATCTTGTCTTATTTATTTTTCTGCTGCACTTAGTTTTGACATGATATTGATGTTTGTTTGTTTTAACAAGTTTATGCATAATAAATCTAATAAACAACTTGGATTTAAAACTTGTTAATTCTATCAACTGGGGTCTAAATTTCCTAACAATATGTTATAGTCTTCGTTGATAAAATGCCCAATTTCATCATCGACTATGAACTAAAATTCTGAGTTTACAAAGAAATTGAGATCTATATCTTCTGTGACTAAATCACTTAGATCACATACTATGCATCTCATGGACTATATGATAGTGTCCCAATATTCATGTTACCATTATTTTTAATAAATAATAAAACAACTTTATTAATCACAACATTAAGTCATACATAACATCATACAATAGGATTTAAGGGTGCACATCCTAATAATCTCTCACTTGCCCTAAATACTATTTTACACTAATCTAACTCCCATTTCCTCTAAATGTGACTCAAAAATCCTTTGGGGCAAGGCTTTGGTAAAGGGATCTGCTAGATTCTTTGCACTATCTATTTTGCCACTACTACATCTCAACGAGCAATAATGTCTCGAATGAAGTGGTACTTTCTTTCTATGTGCTTTCCTTTCTTGTGATTCTTTGGATCCTTAGATTGTGTAACCGCTCCACTATTGTCGCAGAACAATGTAATAGGAACTTGCTCAATTCTCACAACACCAAGATCATAAAGGAATTTCTTGAGCCAAATAGCTTCCTTTTCCGCTTCACAAGCAACAACATATTCAGCTTCCATGGTGAAGTCGACAATACAAGATTGCTTAACACTCCTCCAACTAATGGCTCCACCTCCTAGGGTGAACACACAACCTGAAGTGGACTTTTTGAAATCAAGATCTGATTGAAAATCTGAATCTGTATAGCCAATGGGAATAAAATCCTCACTATGGTAAACAAGCATATAATTTCTCGTTCTCCTTAGATACTTAAGAATATGCTTTACAGCTTGCCAATGTTTAAGTCCTGGATTTGATTGATATCAGCTAACCATGCCAACTAAATAACAAATATCCAGCCTAGTACATAGCATGGCGTACATGAGACTTCCCATCGTAGAAGCATAAGGAATTTGTCTCATCGTATTTTCTTCCTCAAGAGTCTTAGGCCTTTGGTCATCAAACAGAGAAAATCCATGTCTAAAAGGAAGTAATCCTTTCTTGGAGTTTTGCATGCTAAACCGTTCTAGAACCTTATCTATATATCCAACTTATGACAAACCTAACATCCTATTCTTTCGATCTCGCCAAAGCTTGATCCCTAGAATATAGTTAGCCTCGCCTAAGTCCTTCATATCAAATTGACTTGACAACCAAACTTTAACCGATGACATTACCCCTACATCATTTCCAATGAGTAAAATATCATCATTACTACTTTGTCTCGATGTCTTTTGTACACACATGGTTCATCAAGATTTTGTTCAAAACCAAATGACTTGATTGCTTGATCAAATCTGATATTCCATGACCTAGATGCTTGCGTAAGTCCATAAATGGACCTTTTCAACTTACATACCATATGCTTTTGGTTCTTTGCTATGAAACCTTCTGGTTGCAACATATAGATTTCTTCCTCAAGATTGCCATTAAGAAATGCAGTCTTGACATCCATTTTCCAAATCTCATAATCATAATGAGCAGCAATGGATAAAAGAATTCTAATAGATTTAAGCATGGCTACTGGAGAAAAAGTTTCATCATAGTCAATTCCTTCTTTTTGTGTATACCCTTTCGCCACTAGTCTTGCTTTAAAGGTTTCAACATTTCCATCTATCCCTCTCTTCCTCTTGCAAACCCATTTACAACCAATAGGTTTAATGCCGTTAGGCGCTTCTACAAGATCCCAAACTTTATTGGAACACATAGAATCTAATTCAGATTTCATAGCTTAGACCCAATAATGTGCATCTATATTATTTATTTCCTCCTCATAATTGTAGGGATCCGATTCAGCCTCTTTAGAGATAGCTTCATAAAATTCTCCCAAACCTATAAATCTTATAGGAGGCCGAACATTTCTCCCACTACGACGAGGCACCTGTGTACTAGACATCTCATGAGTAGTATCTTGTGGTGTATCTAATACTTCCACATCATCCCTAGTTTCATACATTGGTTGTTCAACTATATGTTCATTTATTTTAGCCAAAATAACTTTGCTCCTAGGATTAAAGTTATTCACATAATCATCTTCCAAAAATTTGGCATGGGTACTAACAAACACTTTGTTATCCTTATGATTATAGAATAAATAACCCTTTGTTTCCTTTGAATACCCTAAAAACATGCATACTTTTGTTTTTGCTTCCAACTTATCTGACTTCCCTTTCAACACATGTGCTGGACATCCCCAAATGTGGAGATATTTCATAATAGGCTTGCGCCCACTCCACAATTCCCTGGGTGTGTTTGAAATAGATTTTGATGGAACCAAATTCAAAATATGCATTGCAGTTTTTAGTGCATATCCCCAAAAAGAAACTGGTAAAGTTGAATAACTCATCATGGACCTAACCATTTCCAAAAGAGTCCTATTCCTTCTCTCCACTACACCATTTTGTTGAGGAGTTCCAGGTGCAGTCAATTGGGATACAATCCCATTTTCAATTAGGTAATCCTTGAAATCCCCAAGAAGGTATTCGCCACCTTGATCAGATCGAATGGTCTTTATGCGTTTACCTAATTGATTCTCAACTTCCAACCCTAAACTCTTTGAACTTTTCAAAGGCTTCGGACTTCCGTCTCATTAGGTAGACATAACCATATCTTGAGTAATCATCCGTGAAAGTGATGAAGTACTCATAACCTCCTTTTCCCTAGGTTGACATAGGACCACATATATCTGTATGAACTAATTCAAGCAACTCTTGGGCTCTTTTACCTTTTGCATTAAAAGTTCATTTTGTCATTTTACCCTTCAAACAAGATTCATAAACTGGAAATTCATCAAAGTCCATGGGCTGTAAAAGTCCATCTTTGATTAGTCTTTGAATCTTGTTTGAATTAATATGACCCAAACGCAAGTGCCAAAGATATTCATCATTAGAAGGAAACTTTCTCTTTAATGATTTTACATGAGAGTTATTACCTAATTCAGAATTGTGTAATTCATGCCTATCAGGAGTTAAAATATAAAGACTATCCACAATATTGCCAGAACATATAAACATTTTATCCTTCTTTATTACAACATTGTCTTTTAGGATAACACAATATCCATGCTTACCTAAATAAGTTGCAAAAATTAAATTCCTACGAACATTAGGTACATATATACAGTCTTCTAATATTAAAACTCAAGAACTAAAACATAAATTAAACACTCCAACAGCTACAACTGGAATCTTGCTCCCATCAACCAAAGTATGAAATAACTCTCCTTCATTCAACTTTCTAGTCTCGTGGAACCCCTGCAAAGAATCGCAGATATGATTAGTACAACCTGAATCCACACACCAAGAATCCGTGGGATTCTGTACCAAACATATTTTAAGAAGGAATGCACTTTTCATACCCTTATTCTTGGCAGCTTTGTAAATTGGACAATTCCTCTTCCGATGTCCCTTCTCACCACAATGGAAACACTTTCTTTTGGTTTTCTTTCCTTTGTTGGCAACTCCTAGGGCATTGTTTACCATCTTGCTTGGTGAAGTCCTTCTTCTTCTTTTTCTTACCCTTGCCTTTCAACTTAGGTTGAGAAGTAGAAGCTTCACCCATATTGGCTTCACCCATATTGGCTTCAACACTAGAAGTTCCAAGAATGCCTTCTGCCGCCACCAATTCATTCATCAATTCAGACAAAGAATAAATCTTTTTGTCCATATCATAATTAACTCTAAATTCCCTGAATGATTCCGGCAATGATTGGAGTATCATATCCACTTGGGATTTTCCATCAATATCGGCACCTAAAACTTCTAATGTATTCAGATTAGAGATCATCCTAAGACAATACTCTCTAGCTGAAGTGCCTTCAACCATTTTGGTATTGTAAATATGCCTTATAGTCTCTTGCCTTGCAGAACGGCCTTGCTCACCAAACATCTCCTTCAGACTTAGCATAATGTCGGAAGCTAGTTTTACATCCTGCATTTGATGTTGTAGAACATTTGAAATAAATGCTAGGATATAGCACTTGGCCATCTCATTAGATTTCTGTCAACGATCATATCGTTATTTTTCCTCAAGAGGAGCATCTAATGAAGGAAAGCTAGGACATGGTTGAGTAAGCACTTACTTGTGCTCTTCAGTTGTAAGAATAATGTCCAAATTTTTTTTCCAATCAACATAGTTGAATCGAGTCAGTTTGTTTTGATTAAGAATAGCAACAAGTGGGCTAAATGATGCCATGATAAAAATATGAAAACAATAAACATGAATATAATAAGTAAACTGGACATTATCAATTTAGCATATAAGCATATAATATGGAACCTTAACAAAACTATAATATAATATATGCAACGACAACCCAATCACATGTCTATAATTCCTTGGTAGCAAGTTTATTATAAACACTATGATTGATTGAGAACTATTCTCATTATTAGTGCTATCATGATAACTCTTATCAAACACTAATAATATGCCGTATTACCTTCGGCCTCTAAGTTATAATGACATAGTTCCTTTGGGAGGTTAACATTACACTAAGTCTAGTGTACACCATTATCTAAAATCATGTGTAGCCACATTTCATCTCCTTTTATAGTGTTTAAACTTGTAGTACCGTGGAACAATACACTCTCCTTTGGGATCGTAAGGCATATACGCCAAGACAAGGTGCTTGTCCACAATACTTTAAACGGGTAAGTTCAATCTCATAGTACTATGAAGTAAACACCCTCCTTTGGGATTGCGAGGCATATACGCCAAGACGAGGTACTTACCCCACACTACTTTTAACCAATAATGGAGGCCGTGAGATCCAACCCTTGTATCTCTCTCCCACTAGACGTTTAAAGTTAAAGGTTTTTAATTAGAAAAACATGTGTAATTTAATCACACATAGCCTTGCAGTTTTAAAATTTGAAAACACTTAGAAAAATTCTGAATTCCCAGTTTTTGATCGATCGAATGTGCCCTTCAATTAGTCGAAAAAATTAAAAAATTTGAACCTGACAATTTTCCTGGCTCGATTAGTACTCGATCGTTGCTTGATCGATCGAAAAATAAAATTCGATCGATCAACTAGCAATCGGGTATCAATCGAATCAAGCAGATTGGCTACCAATTCACTCAATCGATCGAAAGTAATTTTTGATCGATCGAAACTCGTGAACCTCGAATTTTCAGAATTTTTCTAAGGCAATTTTCAACGGTTTTTCATGAACAAACTATCATCATATGAACATGATAGACAGAGATTGATATCAAAACTAAATTCCATTGATGTTATAGCCTTAAAATTCAATTTAACAAAATTAAATTCAAATTTAAACAACATTATAACATCAATATCAGTTTTTATCAAACCATAGTTTCAATCAACCATGTAGAAAATCAAATGTATAATCTTCTAAAATCATGAAACTATCATTTTGATTCCAAAACTCACAAAACATGTTATACAATTCGAAATTGAAGACCGCTTTGATACCAATTGTTGGAAAAATTATTGTTGGAAAAATAAACAGATCTACTTCAATCGCAATTGATAACATGCACTATGTAAATTTCAGAATTCAAGAACAAGAGAGCGTACCTTAGTGTGGTGAATTTCAAAACCGAAGATCAGAAGCACTTGGGAACACTTTTAATCTTCACTCTAATTCCACCAACACCCAAGAAGTGTGGTCTCTCAATCAGTTTTCCAATGGAGAATAATAATGTGACTAACACTCTCACATACTCTTACAATTATGTCTCTTTCAAAAATTCTATATATTTCTCCTTTTGTATCTAACTGATTATCTAATTGGGCTGGCCTTTTGGGCCTTTCCAATTGGGCTTTAGTATGTGGCTTATAGTGGGACCAAAAGGGACCAATAAGACACTAGCTCCAATGGGCCTTGGGCTTTTCTATTAACTCTTGACAAGTCCAAGGTTACCATTAACTATATTTAATACTACTATAAAAATATACTTTCACTCTAGGACTTATTTATGAATTATATTCCAAGACTTTATTATACATGTAACCCCTTCATAAAATATTCGTAGTAATACAAAGTCATGAATGTAGACTGCCACTTTGTAAATTACTACATCTTAATTCCTTGAGTACCTGGTTTAATCCTTTAATGTTATTCATCATATATTTATGAAATCCAATTCCATAAATATATACTTTAGTTACTCCTTACTAAAGTGGTTAGACCTAACACTCTAAATAACTAAACCCATTAAACTTATCTCAAGAGAATATTTTATATCTCCATTAAGAGACTATGAATTCCATCTTGAGAATATATGTTCCATCAACATTAAATGGGCTTGCCCAACATACTGAGGTTTTGATCGTGACTTTAGATCTCACTCCTGATATATAAAAGCAACCTACACTTCATGATTAGGTCCATTATCCTCTCAGGATTAAGAGTTCATGAAAATATAAGTCGTGAGATTTATTATTCATTTGACAATCATTAAGAAAATAATAAATCTCACAGCGATCCAGTTCAATATGTCTTAACTCTTAAAACATATCAACATACCAACTAGAAATCTCCATTTCCATGATCAAGACAAACCATCTTAGTTAATATGTTATAGTCTTCGCAGATGAAATGCCCAATTTCATCACCGACTACGAACTAAAATTCTGAGTTTACAAAGAAATTATGATCTACATCTTTAGTGACTAAATCACATAGATCACATACTATGCATCTCATGGACTATATGATAATGTCACAATATTCATGTTATCATTATTTTCTATAACTAATAAAACAACTTTATTAATCACAACATTAAGTCATACATAATGTCATACCTAACATCATACAATAGGATTTAAGGGCACACATCCTAACACCCAATACCACCCAAAACTTTGAAATTGGCCAAAATACCATTGAAACCTCAAAAATAAGTAAAATACCCTCGAACCCTCTGAAAATGACTAGAATCATAGTGAACCTACAAAGGATCCAAAATACACTCGAAATCCCTCAAACAAACAAATACTCTTGAACCCTTAAGAATGACAAAAATACCCCCAAAACCTCTATAATGACAAAAATGCACCCCAAAACTTGATAAATAACTAAAATAACCCAGAAACCTCTAAAATGACCAAAATACTTTCAAAACCACTAAAATGACCAAAATACTTCACAATGGAACCAAAATAATGAAAATTACTCTGGAGCCACTAGAATGTCCAAATACCCTCTACAACCTCTAAAATGATGAAAATAATTCCAAAACCACTATAATAACAAAAATACCCCTGAAATCATTCAAATGACAAAAGGAAGAAGAAGACGTAATAAATTTAATCCAAGCTTTTGAAGGCTGATCTGGCTTAATTGGGCGTCATTTACTTTTCAACTCGATTAATGGTTGATTGACTTTTCAACTCCATATCAATTAATAGATATTTTTCCTATTCTAGAGATGCTAATTCAGACAAAACTACCTTAATTTTAGGCTGCTATTATTTAGAACGTTTTTATTTAGATATTTTCCTATTTTGGAGCTGCTAATTTCAAACCAAATCAACTTTTATTTAGGCTTTTATTATTTAGTACGTTTTTTTTTCCTTCTTCTTCTGGTTCTTTAAGAACTGTGAACTGATCAGGGATTCTTCCTTATGGTGTTCAAATTTTATACATTCGGTTCGTGATTCAATTATAATCATTGGGTAAAGTTCTGTTACTTATACCTCTAGTTTGCATTTTATTTATAAACGTTGGGTCGGGGTTTCTATCAAAATCTAAATTTTAGCATTCTTGGGCAAGTATTCCAATATTATTTGTTGAGTCTTAAAGGAGGTTTGCATCATTTGGTATTAGAGCACAGGTTCTTAAATCAGTTTTACTATCCCTTTATCTTTTGTTTCATGTTATCATCCTATCTTCTTCCTTTTGTATTCTTTATTCCTTGTTCGAATTTTGTGATGTGCACTAGGTTAAAATCGTGCACCAAGCTCCAAAACAAAATGTAAAAAGATGTGAAAAAATTACAAAAAGAAAAAAGAAAAAGAAGAGACTTCAAAAAAGAAATAGAAAA